>NC_040040.1:47138192-47194279 GCF_003713205.1 Coffea eugenioides
TGGGAATGCACTGGCGGAGTTAGTGGTGGTTTCTGGAACAAGAACGACGATGAATAGAGAAGTAAAGGCATTGGTTTTTCTTGGCTATACTTTTTCTTTTTCTATATCAAATTTTATTTTTTCCTTCCTTTCTCTGTAAGACATGAAGGGATAATTTTTTACTTTTACGTATGTTTTGGTTTGATTAGGATAAACAAGCGTTAATAAACTAACAAGAAGGGGTTATTTATTATTGCTGGGTGGGGCACACATTATGTGTACATGTTTTAGAAAAAACAAATAATAAAATATATATATATAGAATCAAAAATTAGTTAAAAAGACTTTTGGGAAGTGATGCAGTGTTTATTAGTGGATTAGTTAATCAATTAATAGGGGAGTGTAGTGATAGTTATATGGTAATGGTTATATAGGAGTGAAACATTTTCCAAATAAGATGTGGATAGATAATAGTAAATATTGAAAATGTATTTTTTGAAAAGGTAAAAATGTTAACACTTTTTGTTACTAATACCAAACCCCTACTTATGTGTTAGTTATATAGTAAGATACCTATTTGAAGTTAAAGGAGGGTGACTGTTATTTTTCAAACTTCGAAAGGTCTTCTTGCAATTTGGCTAAAGCATAAGAAAGGTAGACGTGATTAACCACGTATTTTTATCAACAGTAGTCTTGGACACAAATCAAGTGTTTGAACTGCCTAGATTGTCACTGACTAACTGCCCATCTTGCCTAGAAAAAAAATGTTTGAATTGCCTTTTTTTTTTCTAAAAGAAATTTTACGTTTTTTATGAACATATTTTCAATCAATCATTTTTCATCTTACATATATCAAATTACTATAATACATTTTTGTATGAGTATTTCAAAAAATAGCAATCCTAATGGGTTGCCCAAAGTGCTTGAATTTACGCACTTTTAAAATTAACGACTCAATTGAGTGTGTTTGGTTATCAAGATCTGCCAAAAAAAAATGAAATTTTATTCTACTCATATGAAAAACACAAATTTCAACCATCTTTTTATTTCACATTTATCATAGCACAAAAAGTGCTACCTTAATTATTTCAAATAAATATTTCAATTAACCTCCTGTCAAATAATTTTTGTTGGTGCTTACATGCATGCTCCAATAGCAAAGCTTGGCATTACTCAGGCACATGCATGTGAACAATTGTTAACATAGCCGCCCCACTAGTTTGACTGTTATGCACATTTTTAATGCAAGGGTAAGTTTAGGACAGGAATAAAAGTTTGTAGCTTATTTGAGGTAAGTGACAAATATCTTTGGACATATTAAAAAGGAAAATATGATATTTTCAATAGAATAAATAGAATAATTGATTTAAATATATAGCTATAACATTACGTATGCCATAAAAATAAATAATATAGAACAATTTTCTTTTTTTTCTTTTTGTATTTGGTTATGACTTATATTTGAGCCGGTGACATTACCGTTTTTGGAATGACTTCGCTACCAATATACGAGTATTACCACATGTACGATAGACTTGACACTTTTCTCTGTTATTCTCTCAACCCTCCTCACACCCTTCTCACCCTTAGCAATAGAATTCAAACCTTAAACTTGGCAAGCCTTGACACTAATTAACTTGTGTGTACAGCCCTGTTTGGATTGTCATTTTCTGTCCGGAAAATTACCTCGTTTTCCATGATCACATTTCCCTATTACCTTTTTCCCTCACATACATCAAATCGCTACAGTAATTTTTCTATGAAAAATCATAGAAAATGCGAATAAATTCTACATGGAAAATGCAGTAAAAGACATCATTTAACGCCATTTATTGGGTGCATTGAGATGCATATGAGAATCAAATATTGAATGTTGTCAAAGTGCCATAATTGAACAAGAAAAAATCGCTATTACTGCTCCAAGAGAATTTGAGTGAAAGTAACTCACGCTTTGAGATGTCAATTTGACTTGTGCTGCTGCTGGTGAATTAGTAGAAAGAAAATATCCTTTTTTTTGGGGGGGAGGAGTGGGTGGGATCAAAGACCCTGCCAAAAACTATAACGTTAATATCATATCAATAGAACAAAGCATCTCGGCAACGAGGAAACGACGACACTGGATGTCTGGACATATATTGGGGTACATAATTAGTTCGACGGTACATTTGGCATGTTCATGACATACCGGTGGTTGAAAGCTTTTTTATTTTACAATTTAACAAGCCTTGCAGTCTGTTTGAAAGCATAGGAGAGAGAGAGAGGAAAAATAAAAATAAAAAGGAGTGTAGAAATTTCTTACTCCTTTTTTTCTAGACGCAATAAATTTTAAGCTATAAAACTTCTACTGCATATTAGGGGGAGGGGCGATCCAAAGAAGTCAAGAGAAAAATTGGGGGATTGAATCATCATTGATTCAGACTCGTGTTTACGCATTCACTGGCAAATTGTTTTCAAAAAATTCTGAATTTAAAATGTAGGTAAAGGGATGGATTTGATCCCTTGATCAACATTCAATTAGAATCTTAAGATTCACTTGATAACCAACTACTCTAATAAGAAATTTCTTACTCTCTGGAGATTATTGAAGAAAGCCAACAAAAAAAAAAAAAGAGAAATCGAATCATTTGGGATGATTTTAAGTTAAAAGAAAATTTCCTGTTTCTGAAAGCAGAGAGAAATAACACTGGAAGAAAAGATTTGAAAATGTGCAACTGACCTTCCAGAAAGCCAAATAGCAAAAGTTTTAACGACAAACGATTCTCTGCAAATATCTTTCCATCCTACACTTCCAAACTAGGCCTCAATCCAATGCATGTTACTCGCAAATTTTAATGTATCGAAATATTTAGTGTGTTTTTAACATTTTGTTACATTAATAATGCCTATATTTATTATATTAAACTGCTTTTTTTTTGTTGAAAAGTTATTATATTAAACTGTTAGTGTCTATATCTATTGAATTTGTTTCTATATCCTAAGGTGTGGGGACAGAAGAAACTCCTGATCATGAAGTCATATGGCTGGCAATGGGTGACGTCACATAATTGGTCATTCAAAATGAATAAACGCAATGGTAGTGGTGAGGGCTGCTCAAGCCAAGGAAGGGTTAGCCACAAATCCACGTTCTGCGGTAGTAGGTGCACCTGAGAAAGTCGGTATTAATTTTCTGTTTCTTTATTCCTATAAATCTAAATTGGTACCCTCTGACTTCTTCTCCTCGGCGTTCCCTTGTTATTTATTTATTTATATCTCTTTTCACCGGCGGAACCTTTCATAGCTGATGCTTGAACGTAAGCTTGAAACACCAAAGCCCTAATTTACAATTTGTGAACGAACAATGAAATAAAGGCTTTGGATAAGTAAGATTCATTATTATAAAGATATATTCATCGAGACAAATCACGCAAATAACATTTTTTCTTCTTTTCATAAACATCAACAGTAATTCCCCACTTATTTATTAATACTCGAATCCATAACCTAACCTATCAATTACAGGTGAAATATCTTAACAACTAGACTACATTTCATTATCACGTAATGTAATAACTTGACATACTACTACTTGAAAGAAGGATAACTACTAGTTTTTTTTTTCCATTGGATCACAAAAGAATGCCATATTAACAAGATTGGATTGAACAACTATTTTTGTTCTTTTTTAATCTTTTTATAAGTACAACGGGAAAAATAAACAATGCAATTACTTTATGAGTTTGTTTAACGAGTGTTCATCGAATTCTAACTAAGATAAAATTTACGAATTAATACCTTGAAAAAGTGAAGCTCAATGGGAAAGCATATAATTGTAATGGAGGATAATAATTGTTAGTATGTGTATTCATATAGTAGATTAAATCTGATTTAGGTGTATCAATAAGTCCCCACTAGACACATTTAGAAAAACTCTTACCCTAGCATTTGTGACATAAAAGTATTTTCAAGTAGAATGATCCTATTTAATGTTAACGATTTGATATATGTAAGATAAAAAATTTATTGAGAAATGTGTTCAAGGAAAAGTATAAATTTCTTGGGGAAAAATGTTCCAAACAAGGGGTGAAAAGGTGATTAACAATTAACATACTTTATGCATCTGGTGATGCTCTGATTGTATGAAAGTGAAATTTTTGTTGCACTTGGAAAACAAACACTCCAATAATCTACCGTGTGGATGCGGTAGTTTACCGGAGGCAAAACATTGACAGAGCAAACACTTGTACTTGTTTTGGCGAAATACGGTACTGTGAGTTCTGCCGTGATTGTAGTTATTACCTGCTTCAATAGAGACACTTTTATTTTTCTTTAACGATCCAAATCTGTGATTTTCATTAATAGTGAAAGTATAGGAACCAAAGCGTCCGGTTTTGAAACTGTGTCTGATATGATAAACTAATTAGATGATCAAAGAAGGTATCTAAAATGTTCAGATCTGAATACGATAGGGAGCCAGACTAAGTTATAGTACGAAAATAGGCGTGTGAAACATGTTACGCCAGCTAATGATCGAGCATTCTACACTTGAATGTAATTTCCAAAGTTCTGCATCAACACTCGTGAACCATATGTATTTGACCAGAAGGAAGAAAGAAAAATGTGGAGAAATTTAGTGGCGAGCTTCTGTTTAATGACCTAATGCTGCTGCTACTGTTATTTGTCTTTTTCTATTTCTATTTCCAGGAAGGAAAATGTGGAGGAATTCAGTATGAGCTCGTGAAAATTCTACAATGACTATTGCTTATTGTGAATAGAAACTTGCAAGATTAAAAAGTGAAAATTTACTAGTTTAAAAAGCTGCATGTGAAATTATGATATTTTATTAAAAAAAAAACTGAATGTGAGAATGATATTGCACTCATAACGAGATTTTGAATGAACAGAATTGAGTTAGACACTTAATAAATAAATAAAGATGGGCAATATAATAAATAGCACTAGTACAAGACAATTGTCGAAACAAAAAAATATTTAGAATAAGAGTAGCTATGTCCAAAATCCAAATTCAACTGTGTCGCTATTATTCATTTCTTGTGGCGGCTGGGGAGTTTGACTTTCTCTGTCTCCTTTGCTGCCTCATTTTTTTTTTAACCTTCTTCTGTCGTTAATTAATTGCTCAGGCAGGAGGGCCGTCGTTAATTAATTTGTGAATAAATGGGAAAGAGTTTTCAAAAGGTTTTAACCAATTTTCAACGAAAACTGAACAAATAGATTGACAAGAACTTGGGCAGACAATCAGATAGTTTGCAATTTAACTGAGAAATAAGTACAATTTTTGGAGGGAAAAAGGTACAGTTTTGGAAACCAAAAGGAGAAAAATAAAATGTTAAGTCATGACGACCGAGTGTGTTCAAAAAGGATATTCCTTGTAAATATATTTTTACAATAATCACTATAATATTTTTTATAATATGATATATTTTAAATAAAAAGATAGTTCAAAAAATAAAAATTAATTTAAAAATATATTTGTGATACAAATAAATATTAATTTTTACAAATAATGGCCAGTTCAAACCTCTTTTGAATTGAAAAGGATAATTGATTTCACTATCTTCATGTCGCATCAGAACTTCTCAATATTACTGTTGGGTTTGGATTTTATCCCACCGATCGTTATTTGGGATAAAACCCAAACCCAATAAAATAAATGATTAGTGGGATAAAACCCAAATTCGATGCGGTTGATGGGATAAAACCAAGCCCAACACCTACCCCAATACCACATCTGAGTTTCCTATATTACCCTCCAAGGTCAACTTCGGGCAAAGGACCAATCATTGTATTGTAAGGGAGATTTTGGTAATTAACACTAAATTTGATATGGCATTAAAATTTGACAGTTTTCTTTTCTTTTATGTCAATTCTCCATGCAACATATTCTACGTTTCTGCTTTTTCTTCAATACCATGAACATTTTCTTTTCTTTTCTTTTCTTTTCATGGACAGGGATCTAGTCCCTCTTCTCCTTCTCAACCAATTGTGTCATTTTGTATATATATATTGGAAGATATATTTGCTCCGAGTGTAAGATAAATGTTTCACAATATGTTGAAAATGAAAAGATTTAAATTTTGTTCATATTCATTAGTGATTTTAAATGTAAACTTGAACTCTCTCATGAAAAGTTGTGTTATAACCGTACCCATTAGACTACTTCAATTCGTGTTATAAAATATTCCTCTAAACCGCTAAAATTAGGTAGAACGTATTTTCTGGGTGATGTAATGAACGGATCGAGTCCAACCCCACATATGAACGACTGCAAAAATAAACCAATAAAATTTTTTAAACTCTTTTGACATCTACAGAACTTTAATAATACACGCTATACAAATCTTTAAGGCATGAATTTTTTTTGTCGAGTCAATTCCGATAACTTCCACTTTCAAAAAACAAAAAAAAACACCCCACTGTCTCTTGGACCTTACATCTCTCTTTCACAGTGTTCAAGTGCAGTTGTATATGTTAACAAAGACGACTGATTAAAGCAAAGAACAGCTCTAGCAAATTTGGTCTTGAGTTCCTTGCGATCAGTCGAGTTCCGCTTTTGAAATAGCATAGCCGCAGGGCCCCTTTCAACTTTTCATCATTCGGATGCTTCCACATATACATAATTATTCTTGTCACCTTCTGAAATTATTTTCTAGCTGCTGAAAACACGAGTCCTGTCCTGCTCTACGCTTGCACGGCATTGAAACCCTGCACGACCTTTTTTTTGTACGTGAAAGCAAGCTAAATAAAAATTTTACAGTTTTGTAATTTAACGCGAAGAAGAATGCTGCCTCTTTTCCCGCGACGGATGGGAAATGGTGTTTGGTTGAAACAAACGTAGACAATTACGAAAACAACAGTTGATGCCATATGTCAGAATTAGAGAGAGTTTTGTGATGTAGGAGAGTATGTAGCTTTCAACTCTGCTGTGGTGGAGGCCGGTATCCACTTATATGCAAGTGGAGAGACGTTTGATTAGCTTTTAAATTCTGTTTCAATACGTATTATATTTATGGCCCTCCACCATACCAATACTAGGATTTCAACTTATCAAGTTGTACTTTTTTAAGTTCTAACCTACTGGTTAAAGGATAAGCCGGGAACACAAATTTTCTTGTTCTTTTTTTTTTTGTTAATTAGAATTAGAGAAACACAAATAAATTTAATTGGTAGGTTAAACATATTATCTCACTTGCTATGACGAGTATTCCATTTTCTTCAAACAGCAGACGAAAATATTTTCAGTACCTTTGAATCTTCCATTGTGCGGGAAAAAGCTTTTGACTATGGCCGGCATATTCTTGCCAGTTGACTTTTGGATCTAGACAAATGCTACCGTCTGACGTGGAGATTCATGGCATTTGTGCTTCTGGAATTTCAAGACTCAAAACATTAGAATTGGTCTTTCTGTGGTGACAATTTACTATTTCGTAAACATGTTTACACCGTAATTACACGTCCTTAGTGACTCTTTTTTTTTTGTATGAGATTACAAGGAGATTGCAGCCCGTGTGCGTATGTATGTATAGGTTTGGGATAGATACAATTGGTTTTAGGTCCAATTTATATGATTATTGTATTTTGCTCTATAATTTGATGTATACACATAAATTATTTTAGGGTAAAATACCAAAAACCCCCCTGTGATTTTCCAAATGTATACTTTACCTCCCTATAGTTTGGAAACCTACAATTTAGCTCCCTGCCGTTTCAACTAAAGTGAAATCTAATAGAAAGCATCTAAATTAACGTTTGAACAAAAAATGCCAAAATTGCCCCTCTATAAGTCAATTCCTCGGAAGAATGTTTCATGCACTTGAGAATGGGTAAAATACCAAAAATCTCCCTGTAGTTTGCCAAATGTACACTTTACCTCCATATGGTTTGGAAACATACGGAGGTATCTTTGGCAAGTGAAAATATTATCGCAACCACAACTCTCAGTAGAAGCGCGTGGCACTCAAATACCGTTATTGTAGATATTTTCTGTCAGATTTCACTTTAGTTGAAATTAGAGGTGGCAAAATGGGCGGGATGGGCGGGATTTGCTTGGGTTTGTGATGGAACCGAGTCATATGGGTTTGGGCCCAACCTTACCCATATGTGTTTTGGGACTAACTTGGGCGGGATCACTTTGGGATGGGTTTAGATTGATCCCGCCCAATACCCAAATCTATTTTCTACATATTTTTTTTCCTTTAATTCATTTTTATTTTTTATATAATTTTAATATTTTTGATTTATTAAATTTTTTTTAGTTTTATTAAATAAACATGCAAGTGCTTTATACTCAGGATTCCCATAAAAAATTGGATTAACAAATAAAGGAAAAAATAGATATACAGTCATATTCCAACATATATCAAGATGACCAAGGTACTTAAGGTGTTGAATATTTATCCTCATCATTGTCCAAAGATGACAGGTCTAAATTGACTGAAATGTTGAAAATTCTTGTGGATAATGACTAGGAAAACTACTAGATTATATTCTCTAGTATGACTATAAAAATTGTTAAAGATAATTTTTTAATCTAAGACTCCGTTTGGATTGGCTATTTTTTCAAAAAATAAGTTTTTCAAATACAATGTTACAGTAATATACAATAACTCAAAAAACATCCCATCCATATTAGTATATCAAATATTTCAAAAAAATTTTATAGTAAAAATTTTTCATATACACTGCTATAATAAAATATTTCAAAAATACCCCCCAAAAATAGCTAAACCAAACAGAGCCCTTGTTATTTGAGCCCAATGGGTACCCAAGTATTTCCCAAGTATTCCCATCAATTAATGGGTACAATTGGGATTTGTCCCATTTTAAACCCAATATCAAAATCCAATACCCATCCCGCCCAAAGTCCCCTTGGGCATGGGTAACCCATTGGGACTTGGGACAAATTGCCACCTCTAGTTGAAATGACAAGGAGTTAAATTGTAAGTTTCAAACCATATGGAGGTAAAGTGTACATTTGATAAATCACAGAAGGGTTTTTGGTATTTTATCTATTATTTTATTATATTTTATAACATACAACAAAAATTACATGATCGTACTTCAAATACACCAAACTTAGGTGAGTTTATATCAAATTACGAAGAGTGTACGATAAACTTGTTAGACATAGTCGTACACTTATATCTAACGTTTAAACAACGAAATTTATTCCCGCGTGAAGATATGTCTGACACATCCTTTTTATGCTATCAAATGCTATGCGATTGTACATGCCTGCGGTAAAATAGCAGGAAAACTATCGGTAGATTGTGAGTTAAACGTTACGGGTATTCAATTCCTGATGAGTGGATGTCCAAAGTGGTAGGGACGTAGGATTAACCTGTTTTGGTTCAACAGAAACCTTATACAAATAGTAGGGCAGTACTTATTTAGGACGTGTTACATATGATGATGAAATAATTTTTCCCACAATGATGTGTACCTGGTTAGATAAAAGTTATGTCTTAGAATTATGTCAAACGATACAATAACTCAAAATTTGATTTTAAGTGCTTCCTTGTCATTCATACAAAATGGTGAAGTTGCAAAAAAAAAAAAAAAAGCATCACTTGCTCATTTATTTGTTGTTGAACAAGCTTTTTGTAGACAATTAGACAGTGCATTACTTGGTAGGAAAAAATTCAAGCGAGTTCGACTCCTATTATCATTATGAGTCAAATCATGCCTTTGAAACTAAAGTCACTTATAGGAGTTTTTAGAATTCATTCATCAATAAAATGCTTACACCGACAACAAGATTCGAATGCACAACCCTTTACAAGGAAGCAGTCGGTCCTTATCTCGACTTATGGCCCCGTTTGACAAGTAAATTTTTTAAGTGTTTGTTTAAATTTTTACTGTAACTGATTACAGAAGTTTTTTAAAAAAATTTTGAAGTGCGTTTTTTTTAATATTTTAAAGTATATAGTTTAAAAACTTTGAAATATTTTTTGAGATTACTGTAGTTAAAATTTTTAAAAAAATTATAACAGATAAATTTGACAAAAAACTTGTTTAACAAACAAGGCCTATATTGGCGGCAATGGTCCTTTTTCCTTCCTTGCTAAAGGCTTGTGAGCCCTCGTCAATTCGGTCTGATTCTGCCACGTTTCCACATTTATGGCATGAACATTTGAGGCCTTACACTTTGCGTAATTATTTTGGCAAACTAATTGTAACATGCAACGGATCTTCTGTCCCATACCCTATGCCACTCTCTGTCTCACTTTGTATTATATTGCTATTTCTCCTATATAAATGTCATGTTTTAATTCTTTTTTGTTTCCTTAACATTCAATAGCTATTAACTAAGTAATACACAAAATTTAACAAACTCAAAAGATCAAAATGCATAAAAAATGAGATTTTTTTTAATGAATTTTCTACTGTATTTTTTAATTTTCTATTATATATTACTTTTTTGAACCTGTTGTATTTATTTTTTATTCAACTAATAGTTATTGAATGTTAAGGAAACAAAAAAGAACTAAAACATGATATTTATGTAGGAGAAATAGTAATATAATACAAAGTGGGACAGAGAATGACACAGGATATGGAACAGAAGATCCGTTGCGATTGTAACACTTGTCGTTATTGAAAAAAGAAACCACAAAAAAAAAAAAAAACAATTAGACAACTGCCCCCCCTGCTATAAATTATAGTCACTCCGGCACCGATCCCACTCCATCACCCAACCCACTCAACCAAACCAAACCAAACCTAACCTCCCACTCTCAGTTGATTCCAACACAAACCGTCATGGATCTTCTCCTGCTAGAGAAGACCCTTTTGGGACTGTTTGCAGCCATCATAGTTGCCATCGTTGTTTCTAAATTACGGGGCAAGAAATTCAAGCTGCCTCCAGGCCCAATCCCAGTTCCCATTTTCGGAAACTGGTTACAAGTTGGTGATGATTTGAACCACCGCAACCTCACTGACTACGCCAAGAAATTTGGAGAAATCTTCCTTCTGAGAATGGGCCAGCGCAATCTTGTGGTGGTATCATCCCCTGAACTTGCCAAAGATGTCTTGCACACCCAGGGGGTGGAGTTCGGCTCCCGCACCAGAAATGTGGTGTTTGATATATTCACCGGCAAAGGCCAGGATATGGTCTTCACCGTCTACGGCGAGCATTGGAGGAAGATGAGAAGGATTATGACTGTCCCCTTTTTTACTAACAAAGTTGTTCAGCAGTATAGACACGGTTGGGAGGCAGAGGTTGCCCGTGTCGTGGAGGATGTTAAGAAGAACCCTGAATCCTCCACCAATGGGATTGTCTTGAGGAGGAGGTTGCAGCTCATGATGTACAATAATATGTACCGAATCATGTTTGATTACCGATTTGAGAGCGAGGATGATCCTCTGTTTAACAAGCTTAAGGCTTTGAACGGAGAGAGGAGTAGGCTGGCTCAGAGCTTCGAATATAATTACGGTGATTTCATTCCCATCTTGAGGCCTTTCTTGAGGGGTTACTTGAAGATCTGTAAGGAGGTTAAGGAGAGGAGACTGCAGCTGTTCAAGGATCACTTCGTTGACGAAAGGAAGTAAGTTTTAGTTTCTGAACTTTTCTCTTCATACATTACTTATCTGAAACTCCATTGATCTAATGTAGTTCGATTAACGGACAATGCTTTAGTAACGACAGTTAAGGTAACGAAACAATTTTTTACCTGATATAATAGGTGGTTGCACTTTTAGCGACCATTTGATTACTTAATAGGCCTATCCACCTAAATAGGATAATATTTAAAAATAAAAAAGTAAGTTTTCCATCTAAAATAGTAAGTTAACAGTAATAAATTAGTAACTTTTATACTTCAAAAGGTAAATTAAAATAAATATTAAACTTACTTTTTAAATAAATAAATTACTATTTTATATCCCAAACTTACTGTTTAGAGAGTAAGTTTAATTCAAGTAATAGTAAGTTTTTATACATAAATAGTAATTCTTACTGATAACATGGTAAATTTGATTAATAATCAAAACTTATTGATTTATGGGACATATGTACTATTTTACTTTAAAACATATTTCAAACTAGTATTAGGAAATTTATTTAAAATAATGATACGATGTTTTATTAATGATTAATTCTTAGTACCTTAGTTAGTAAGTACTCATAATATACCTGTATAATACATTATTATAGGTATAATTAAAATTCTTTTATTTATATATTTTAAAATACTATGAAAAATAGTTTGACTTTTCAACATAATCTCGTAAAATATGCAATAAAATTTTGTTGTATTATAAGTTTTTAACCATTTTCAATTTTTGAAAATTTTGCAAATTTGGATAACAATAACAACAAATCTTCCTAGTTATATATAGAATATTACTTGTTTATATATCACAATTTTTATAATTTAACACCTATGAATATAATAAGATGATAAAGTTTTAATAAATTTACATCTGGGACACAAGAAATAACAAGAGTTAAAGCCCAAACAACATGAGAAATAATATAATAATAAAAATGACAAAATTAGTATAACAATTAATATAAGAAAATCAGTATGATCTAGACTTTTCTCCTTGGGAGATTGTTCATAAAAATGGGATCCAACAATTATAAATGAAAATCACATGCATATATAATCTATTGTATAATTTCAATTAAATTTAGTTCACGTATAAAATGGTCCTAAAATAATTAATACACTATGATACAATGTTATTTTAACAACAATTTTTTTTTTTAGTAAAAGTCTCAAATATCCACGACATACGTATGAGGGATATTTTACCATATTTGTATCTCATATCTAATCATTAAAGTTAATTTGAGGAAAAATATTTTTGACAATAGAATTATTTTGAATTTAGTCAACAAGTTGAGATTTTTTAAACAATAAAAGTGAAATATTTTGGGAACTTAGTTGTTTATTTTCCCATAATTAAAAACTGCTATATTTTAGCAACTGTTGCCATTGACTTTTCATTCTGTAGACTAATTTTTATCAATGCAAAATTAGTTTTATTAACAATAATTGAAGTTCCATTGATCCGAGGATTGGCATTCTATTGCTATTATTTTATATGTAAATATTTAACTTAAGTAATAAAAAAAATAATAGCTACGGAAATAAAGGAAATTGATGCTCAATTGATTGTGGTGTAAAATATTAGTATACAATTAACTAGAACTTGAAATGGAATTAAATTGATTTAGTATTTTACTGCTAACAACTTTGACCCCATTTAATGATTAAAGAAAAAAAAAGAGATATAGAGATTGGGATTGGATCCTTAGTGTAAAAAAGAAAAATTCCTCTAAAGTAATGTTGCGTGAAATTCTGGATGCATATAAAATTAGAAATGTGATAACTTTGCAATTCATTATCATTCATGATGAATTTCTTCGATTCTACATAGAATTGCAATTTTTTTCGTTTAGCACAAAAATATTCTTTTTTCGTCATATTGATGGCTTTTGCTTTTAAGATTATCTACATGTCGGTGGTTAGTATTATTGACAAAGTTAGAGGTCTAGAAAATGTTACTAATTTTAGGAGAAATTATGCATTGTAAAAATGGTTTAACAATTTTCTGCTAAGCATAACTACTGCATACAAAGGAAAAGATATTTTATTTTATTTTGCTTTGATTAGAAGAACTTGTACTACTAATAAAGGAAATTTCAATTCAACAATCAACGTGCACATCATTATAGTAATGTTTTAGTCAATTAGACAAATATATGCCATAAAATAGTCAGATTTAGTCATTTGTGAATTGATAATTTTAACAGTTTACATAACATTCATCTATAAAAAAATTATGATTATTATAAAATGACATTTTATAATAATTTACATGCCATTTGCCAATAAAAAATGAGTTTGATTATAAAAAAATATGGATACAAATCCATAATGTAAATGATACAAAGTACGTTTGAAAGTCACAAAACTTAACATATGGGTAATTTTACTATAATTTTCAAAGATTATGCTACGTTAATACAACTTTAATTTTTATACTTGTGACCAGAAAATAAATTTATTAAAATTTCACCATTTTATTAAATTCATGGGCATTAATATATGAAAATTGTGATGTATAAGTAAGTGCTATTTTATATACAACTCAAAAGATTTGTTGTTATTATAATACAACTTTAACTTTTATACTTGTGACCCAGTAAATAAATTTATTAAAACTTTACCATTTTATTAAATTCGTAGGTATTAATATATGGAAATTGTGATTTGTAAATAAGTGCAAATCTATATATAACTCGAACGATTTGTTGTTATTGTCATCCAAACTTTCTAATCTTTCACAAATTCAAAAATAATTCAAAATTTATAATATGACAAATTATTCTTACATATTTTGTAAGGTCATGTGCAAAAAAAAAATAGTTTTCATAGTATATTTAAAATACTTAAAACATGTAACATTTATAAATGATACGTACAATTGTGTATCATACATTTACATTACGAGTAATTACTAACTATAATACTAAGTTTCAATCATTAATAAAAAATCTTAACATTATTTCAAATAAACTTCCTAATACTTGTTTCATATAAGTTTTTTACGTAAAATAGTAAATTTATACCACAAACTAGTAAGTTTTGACCACTAACCAAATTTACTATTCTATCAACAATATTTACTATTAATTTATAAAAACTTACTATTACTTGAACTAAGTTTACTCTCCAAAAAGTAAGTTTCAGATATAGAGTAGTAATTTACCTCAAAATAAAGTAAGTTCCATATTTATTCCAATTTACTTTTTGAGACATAAAAGTTACTAATTTATTGAGTTAACTTACTATTTTTTATGTAAAACTTACTAACGAAATTTTTAGTTACTATCTTATTCAGGTGACCTGTCCAATAGGTAATCAAATGGCGCTAAAAGTGTTTTTACCTGTTATATCAGGTAAAAACAGTTTCGTTATCATAACGATCGTTACTTCAGACTTTTCCTTCGATTAACATAAGTAGCACTTTTTTTTTTTTTTAAAGTCTCCTAGATTAACTAAGGATATATTATTATTATTTGGAATAATTACTGTAAAGTATTATTTGGATAGAGTATATATATGATTGATGCAGTATTTAGGGAAAACCCTTTTCTGGAGATGTGCTAATAAATAAAGAAAAGTTTAGGAGTTTCTGGATTCTGACCTGTGAAAGCATCTTAGGAATGATTTGTATTATTTTTTTTTTCAACAAACCGAAATGAAGTATGATTATTAGTTTTCCATTTTTTTTCGTTCTGCCTTGTTTTGCAGCACAAACTGGAATCAAATGAATAGTCATAGTCTTAATAGCTTGGCTTCTTACTTTGTATTTTTGGGTTGCAGGAAGCTTGCAAGCGCAACAAGCATGGACAGCAACAGCCTAAAATGTGCCATTGATCATATTCTTGAAGCACAGCAGAAGGGAGAGATTAACGAGGACAATGTCCTTTACATTGTGGAAAACATCAATGTTGCCGGTAGGTTAACTTCTCACTTCATTGACTTTTTCATCGATGTTACCCAGCCCCAGTTTGGATCTTTTTATGAACTGTTTTATTTGGATAAGCGCCCTTTCATCTTAGATTAGATGGCCATTAGTTTATATTAGCAGTAGCGCACTAATAGAAGCATCCTATCAGCCACCAACCACCAAACGTGCAAGTAAATGAAATCCAATGATTATGAACCACTTTTTATTTAAACCTTTTCGGCTGGAGTTGACGAATTGCTGGATAAGTAACTAAGGTTTGGTATACCTTTTTAGTGTTTCCGCCTGTAAAAGACTGTAGTAGTGGATAAAGATCATGTACATGAAGCAATCCTGCCACATTTTTATGCCAACATTCACCATTTCTGAAAAAAAAAAAAAGGTTTCTTAGTTAGAAGTAAAAGGCGAACATTAATTTCAGAGTTATGCTTCTCTGTCTGTCTCACTTTGATAATCTCGTTTTATTTTTTTAATTCATTCCAAATAATAGTACACTTTTTAATTGAAGAATGTATTCAACTTTTACCTTCTCTAAATACCTTTATTTAACGTACTTTATTATTAGTTAGTGTAATCTACCTTCTTCAATAATTACTTTGATTTATGCCTTGAATGGTGCAACCTTGGACTGGAATCACTACTTTACTAGGAGTGCTTTACAAATCTATAAAGAATTCTGCTCATCTTTATGCCCACAATATGATTTCCTTCTGCCTGAAATGAAATTTGATGAAAGGAGTAGAACATCAAAGCATGATTGAAAAAAGATCAGATGACACTCTTGAGATTTTTACTTTCCCAAACTTGAAACTCTGCGACGACTTTAAAGTACTAAATAACTTTTCATGAACAGCTATTGAGACAACGTTGTGGTCAATTGAATGGGGCATTGCGGAATTGGTAAACCACCCACAAGTCCAGAGGAAACTGCGACAAGAGATTGATACCGTGCTTGGACCTGGTGTGCAAGTCACTGAACCCGACACCCACAAACTACAATACCTTCAGGCAGTGGTCAAGGAGACCCTCCGACTTCGAATGGCAGTTCCTCTTTTGGTGCCTCACATGAACCTCAATGAAGCCAAGCTGGGCGGGTATGATATTCCTGCCGAGAGCAAGATTTTGGTCAACGCTTGGTGGCTCGCAAACAACCCAGAGAACTGGAGGAAGCCTGAGGAGTTCAGACCAGAGAGGTTTTTGGAAGAGGAGTCTAAGGTTGATGCCAATGGCAACGACTTCCGATATCTTCCATTCGGTGTTGGTAGGAGAAGCTGCCCTGGAATCATCCTTGCATTGCCAATCCTTGCTATCACTTTGGGACACTTGGTGCAGAATTTTGAGCTGTTGCCTCCTCCAGGGCAATCCAAGATTGATACCGCAGAAAAAGGTGGCCAATTCAGTTTGCAAATTTTGAAGCATTCCACCATTGTCTTGAAGCCAAGATCCCTCTAGACGTGATTGTAATTTTGTGATAAAATCGGGTTTATTGCAAATTACATTTTAAAATTGTCAGTGTGTGATTTTGAAACTCTTTTACTTTGTAGACATTCGTTCACAATCCTTTTTGTATTCGCAAAGACGTATTTTTACCGTAAATCTGTCGTACAATTCAGGATCTGATATAAGCATTACCGAAGTCAAAGAACAGCATGCCTACAGCCCATTACGTTTTAACTTTCTGAACTTTTTACCGTTTCATATACTGCATCAACTAAATGACTAAAGATTTGCTGTCCACCAACCAGCCCCCGGCCCAACTATCACCCCCAAAAAAAATGAAAATAAAAATTTAAAAAGGAAGAAGAAGAAGAAGATGATGATGCTGGGAGACGAGGCCTAGGATTTAAGTATTGGTCGTTCTATGGTTTTTTTTTTTCTTTTCTCCTTCGTCCTTTGGGTCCGATATATCATTTCACGCGTCAATATCATTGAACATAATTGCGTCCGATATAATTGTGTCCTTATCGGACGGTTCTAAATCATTCTCAGTACCAAACTCTCGACTCATGACACCAACTAGGGGTCTCTTCCAAGTTCGTAAGGAATCATATGATCAACGAGTTCTCTCCTGCCACTCCTCCTTCGGCAGTAAAATGGGCTATTATTGACACCATCTGCTAGGCCTGTCAACGGGCTGGGTCCGGGCCGGAATTATTATTCTAAACCCGGACTAGGCATAACATACGGGACCCGGACTCGACTCGCTTATCCGACGGGTCTTGGGTCCGGGTCGGGTCTGCCAGAAAAAAATTATCAAAACTTACAATTTCTAATAAAAATAATAAAAAATATATTTGTAAACTAATTTCTAACTAATACACAAAAAAAAAAACCAAATAAGAAAAGAAATCAAATTGATTTTACTCAAATACATCACCTTAATTAAATTATATTGATAAATATATATATATTTTAAATTATTAATCTATTTATATCCGGATCCGGGTCTCATACGGGCCGGAATACTATATTCCGTATCCAACCCATTTTTTGGTTTGACAAAACGGATCCGAATCCGGGTCCGGGTAACGGAATTAAATCCCTACCCGTACCCGCAATAATTTCACAGATCCAGTCCGAGTCCGGGTCTAGACCCGGACCGTTGACAGGCCTACTTGAGGACACCTATGGAATCTTATCGATGATCCTTACAATGATTTTTTTTTCTTTTCGGGTGCATGCGTGGCTTCTAAGGAAATGGGAGGCCTAACTTGTAAATAAAACAATTAGCTTGTTAACTGGATTAGTTAATTAGTGTTTGACATAAAATAGATTGTCATTTCTATAACTTGCTTATTTTCTAGCAATTATTACAGAAATATTAATTCACAAGTAAAATAATTGTACAATGCATAAGGGTTGCACTTGGTTTAGATTCTGCAAAAAGCAAATATATTACAATCAGTAAATGTTACTTTTGGGTAAATTTATTAAAAAAATTTAAAATTCAGAAAAGAGTAATTGAGAAAAAAAAATAGTGTGTATGGATTTTAGCTTTTGAAAAAAAAAATATTTCATGTATAAGGCTGCAGTGACACACCCTAGAAACACCTCTACACCTAATAAATACATAAAAAAAACCCAAAACACACCCACAAGTACAACACAGCAACATAGATTATTCCTTTTTACTTTGTTGGTAATTGTCGGTCAAGGGTTTTGAATAGACAAGTTGATTATTCTAAATCTTATCCATTCATAGACCAGAATTTTTTTTTTTTAATTTCTGGGTCAATTCCAACATTGTTTCCATTTTCTTCAAATTTCAATTGACTGATATAATTCTCCCGTACGAGAAACCAACATTCTATGTTCAGTAAGCTATTGTACGTAGGGACTATTTATCAAATTCATATTAAATTAGTACAAGCTATATTCAATAGACCAACTTTCAGAGTCTTGTCTCCGTCTAAAACAACTTACGGTCCGAATTAGGACTTAACCAGGATAAAATGAGAACGCTTCAGTTCATGGAAGTCCAAAAAAAAAAAAAAATTTTTTGTTGAACCTTCATTTATTACCTGGATGCATTTTGCTTTGACTACTCTCATCGCTTCGTCGTAATAATTTATCATTAATTAGATACTAATCTTGATCTATATATGTGAGATAATTGATTAGTTAAATCAATGATAAGTTAAGGTTATTTGAATTATTTCTTTTTTTATTACTTAGAAAATGCACGTGTTCTGCGCGTGTATAACACGTATGCATAGTATATAGCAAAACAATAAAAGTAGTAATTTTTCAATTTCCCTTAAAAGTTATGTGCAATGGAAGTAAAAGTATTTAAGGTTTTGCAAATAAATGAGTACAATATTCATTTTTTAACACGTAAATATACCTTCAATATCAACTGAACGTTTTACACATACATAAGTTTTGGTTTTGTGATATTCCATAAATACCCCTGTGGGGAATTTCTTGAAGGATTTGACATACAGTCCCTTATTTTTGGTTAACAAAAGAAGTGGGTCCAGGTCTGTTTTTCTTCTTTTGACAATGGATTTTAATATTTGTTTTTTCTACTGTTCTTGTACCATTTTTTGGTTATTTTTTTGAGATTCCAAACATATTTGTGTCATGGAGCCAAAGAAAATGATTGTGTCTATATCAATTGTAGCAAGTATCAATGAATCAAATTTAAATTTGGCAAAATTCGGAAATATAGGATAGGTACCACTTGAAAATCCAATAGCTTCATAAGTTTTAAGAGAGATACTATTATATTAATTTGAGACATAAGACATGCATATAATTATATTTCTCAACTTTAAAGTATTTTTAATATTAAATAAACAATTGTTCTCATGAAAAAGGGAATAAGCTAATTTCCTTATATTTATTCAATATTTAATAAATAACCAAAGTTAGTTAAAAAATAGTTTTAAAGGAAATTCTTCACATAAAAGTTAATACAAAGTTAAAGAATACCTCAATTTAAAATAATAATAATAATAATAAAAATAATGATAATAAAAATAATAATGTCGTTTGCCTATTCATTGCTCTTGATAAAATAAAAAAATCCTTTTTATTTCTTAATTTTTTAACCTAATCGAGTTAACCTGAAGACCGGCACTTGTAATAAATCAATTAAGAATATATAATTGATCTATAAACTGTTTTTACAATTTTTTCAAACATACATGTGTTTATATACAAATAAGATTTACACACACACACACACATATATATATATATATGTAAAAATGCATACATACATCATTATATAAGTAAGAGTGAGAGCATGCATGTGTGCATGAACGTGTTGTGTATACCTGCGCTCTATTTAAAGATTGAAAATTACATAGCAAATCATATTTAAATAATTTATTTGATGAAATTCTTTTGATCACAAATTTAAAAAACAAAATTTTAATAACTTTTACCAAATAAATGTTTTCAAATTTCTTATTAGATCCATAAATATCTAGCATATTACACCTAACTAATAGCCATCTAACATTTAAAAAAATTCTCTATGTCTAAAAATCGACAAAATGATAGATCTCATAAATTAAAATATAATAAAATAAATCAAAGTTAGATTTTTGTCTATCTAACTTGTCGATTTGCCTTTATATGCATTTTTCTATAGCCAAATAGGCAAATCTTGTAAATTAAATAGAAATCAAACTCAAAAATCATTTAAAACTACAAACCAAGAGTAAGACTAGATTACCTAAACTTCTTCGTTGTTCAAAGACAACGCTTAGTTGATCAGACCCAAATAGACAAATCTTGCAAATTAAATAGAAATCAAACGCAAAAATCATTTAAAACTACAAATCAAGAGTAAGACTGGATTACCTAAATTTCTTCATTGTTCAAAGACAACGCTTGACTGATCAGAGCAAAATATTATCACAACCTTTGATCTCGAAATAAATAGTATATAAAAATGAAAATCTTGTAAAATAGAGTATAGAATTAAAAAGATTTCAACCAAATCTTCTATCGTTAATTTTGAAATGAAAAATTAATTTGTTTAAAGTTTAAGCTGACCTAAACAAGTAGGAAATGTTGAGATAAAGAGAGAGTGGCACATGAGACAACAATTGACTGAGCGGAGAAGAAATAAGATTTTACCCTAATTAAGTATATATATAGACTTAGAATCAATGTTTTGAAAACCGGACCGGACCGGCCGGTTCGACCGGTTGAACCGCGAACCGGCCATGGCACCGGTCCGGTTCAATGACATTGTTGACTTTGCTAGAAAACCGGTCAAAGACTGGTTGAACCGTGAAAACTGCCGAACCGGATTGAACCGGCGGTTTTCCGGTTTTTAGCTTTCCCTTTTTTTCTTTTTTTTTTTTTTTAGTTTTGCAAAATGCAGCTATCAAGATTCGAACCCAAGACCTTTGTAATAAAAGACCAATGTATTAACCGTTGCACCATCACATCTTATTAGTTTTTTTTGATAACTTATTTATATAAGGGATAATTTCAGAAACCTCCCCTGAGGTTTCTGACACTTTCACTGGCACCCCCTGAGGTTCTCAAAATTTCACTAACCTCCCTTGCTTTTGAGTTTTTGGTAACAATGCAATCCAAATCTGATTACAATATTATTTTCATGTGTGAGAAGGAATTTTTATTCCATGGCTGCCCCTTTGCTCCTTGTATTAGTAGAAGATTGAAAGAGTAATAAATTATTAGAATGATTACTAAAGTTGAGTGGATGTAAGTACAAAACAAAAAATTGTAAGCACTAGATGTGCCAGGGAAAATGCCGGTTTTCATAAATCTTAAGTTAACTAGTGTGTTATCAATTTAACATAACTTAAGTAACTAATTAAACTAATTAAATTACCTGCGAGTATCACTTTCACATAATTAATTTATGTTAAATACCGAACCTACCAGTTTCCCTTTCGCAAAAATATGAGTGTAATACTTTTTGAATTTTACTTACAACCATTTGTATATTTAATATAAATTAAATGATTCAGAATAAAATGCCAATAAATAGCTAGTACTTTATTCATATAATAGAAAAACTCGTAAAGAACTAGTAAAAAGTGGGTAATTTATTTTTTTACTTTCACGTATTTAATTTATGTTAAATACAAAACCTAATAGTTTCTCTTTCGAAATAATATTAGTGTAACAATTTTTGAATTTCACTTATAAACATTTATGTATTTAATATAAATTAAATGATGCAAATTAAATTACTCATAAATAGCTAGTACTTTATCCATACAATGGAAGAAACTCGTAAAGAACTTGTATGTTATGGAAATTTTTTTTTTACTTTCAAATACTTCATTTATATTAAATACAAAACATGCTACTTTTCCTTTCGTAAAAATACTTGTGTAACGGCTTTTGAATTTTATTTGCAAATATTTATGAACTTAACATAAATTAAATGATTCAGAATAAAATACCCATAAAACCTGGTACTTGGTTCATGTAATAGAGAAAAGGCATAAAGAGTTGGTACTTTATGGGATATTTCTTTTTTTAAAAATATTTAATTTATATTAAATAGATAACCTACTAGTTTTTTTTTCGTAAGAAGTTACTGCAACATTTTTTGAATTTTACTTAAAAACATTTATATATTCACAGCAGGCACAAAAATGGCGCCTTACTCCCTAATCCAGCTTTAATTCATGTATTAGCCATCAAGTTTGTGTTATTGTTGTTAAGCTTGATTAATCACTTTAGATGCCTTTTTCTCCAACTAAACGGTAGTAATACACTCCATCTTCAGTAATAAAACCCAACTTCATAGGATATATTTGTAATTTTGGCCTTCATGATGTCAGCAAAGGGGCCCAATTTTCTATCAAGGGAGGTCAGTGAAATTTTGAGAACCTTAGGGGATGCTAGTGAAAGTGTCAGAAACCTCAGGGGAGGTTTCTGAAATTATCCCTTTATATAAAGCAAACACTCATATTTCTTTTTTCCATTTTTCTTACAAAATCTCATCCCCTCATGGCTCTTTCTTTTTAATTTTCAACTCTCTCTCTCTCTCTATCCTCTTTTCTTTTGTCACTCCCTTTTTAATCAAACCTTTTTATTTTTAATTTATTGATGTTTTCTTCCATCTTTTAATTTTTTTTTTGTCCATTAAATTGAAAAAAGTTAAAAAATAATTTTTTTTAACCCAAATTATTTAATGCCACAACCACTCACTTTTATCTTATTTTTTGTTTCTTATCAAGTTTACATTTCTATTTTCGATTTTCTTGACATCCTTCGAACTCCAAATTTTCTTTTTTAAATTGCAATCTCTAAATCCCAAAACGTAAATTAAAATTTAAGTTCATAATATCTAAATTCTCAGAGACATGAATTTTGTATAATTTCAAAATATTGTGATTTTTGGGGTTGGATTTAGATATAATTGAAATTGAGATGAAATTTATTTGTTTTAACTTATAATTTAAAAATTTTATTTTTAAAAATCCAAGTTATTAAAAATTAGTAAACTTTTCATCATATAAAATATTAAATTAGTCCATTACATGTCTTATTTTGTACATATATATATTTATATAAATTATTTTTAAAAAAATTCATTGAACCGAGGTTGAACCGGTCCGACCGGTTGAACCTCGACCCTTTCACTTCACCGGTTCAATTAACGGTCCGATTTTTAAAACATTGCTTAGAATTTGATTGAACCACTAAGTGAATGAACTATCCGGTCTAATTATATGAATTATATGAATTGAAAAGCCACTGCAACTTGTTTCTTCTCAAATCCATCAGTTTTAATGATTAAATCTATAATGCCAAAAAACTTTTGATACTTCAAATCGCTTTATATGTGTAATAGAAAGAGAACCAATCAAGTTTTTTGCTTTTATTTTCAAAGTCAGGAATTTTTTAGCCTTCGTAATTTTTAGGTGCATATGATGATTTATACATGAGTAAAAATATGCATAATGCCAATTTTAATTAGTGAAAAGTTTAAAAGTATGATTAAGTTAAGTGGTACAGCCCAAATATTTATGATTAAGCATGTCAACGGGTCAGGTCTTATCCAAATCGAACCCCAACTCAATATACTTAGGTAGGATTTAAGTTTAATTTATCAAACCCAAACCTAAACCCTATAATAGAGTTATGAGTTTGGGTAAGGTATGATTTTCTATGATCCATGCCTAAACCCATATCCAAATTAGAACGTATCCAGAATGACCTTTATATTGAATATAGTAAAACTTTATGACCGTTAGATTAAAAGATGCACTCTTAACTTAAGAGAACACTACCTAAACTAGCCTAATATTGCATTCAACTTTTTGAATGTTAATTTTATTATTTGAAAACAAAAATTGAATGGTATTTATATTATTTTTGAACTTTATATATTTTTAAAAATATTTTTACTTTAGTTCTTCACTATATGTATAGAAAAAAACCCAAGGATATCTAATGGATATCCAAACCTACGAGGTTCAGATTTGGATTTACTTTTTCAGACTCATAAGGTTCTAGGTTTGGGTCTAACTAAATTTAATAGGTTTGGATTTGAATTAAAGAGATCCAATCCAAATCCTATCCATTGATATGCCTAATTATGATAGCTAAGTCATTTTTTTTGTTAACTATTTTAAGAGTCTCATGTAGTTCTACACCAATCATAATATATATGTCTTCCAATATTGGCTTTTAAAATTGAAACGAGAGAACTTGGTAATAAGAGTTAAAATCCGCAAGATTACCTAATAGGGTTTGGTAAAAGATTTAAATATGCAAATTATGATTTGGTAAGAGGAATTCTTGAGAGTACCTGATCTCCTACTATCTAGGGGTGTAATCAAGTTGAGTTGAGCTTGAGTAGTGCACTACTTGAACTCAACTCGAGTTAAAAAATTTGGATTCGAACTCGAGCTCAAGCTCATGAAACTCTTGAAAATTAAGCTCGACCTCGAGGTCGATTTTATTTTGCAATGCTCGAGCTCGAGCCTAATCTAGTTTAAGAAATAAAAATTTATATTTTGTATAATTTTAAACAAGGGACAAAATAGATACTTTATACTAATAAATAAAAAGTTAAAAAAAACCTATATATATATGTGAAACTCGATTGAGTTCGATTAAGCTTGATGAGCTTTCGAGATTCATACATTAAACTCAAGTTCGACTCGTCAAGTAGCTCAAACTGCTCGAACTCAAGATCGAACTTTGTCAATGCGAGTTCAGACTCGAGTTTTGACCGAGCAAATTCGCGAACTATTCGATTAAACTCGATTCGTTTGTATCCCTAGTTAGAACTATCTATTTGAAGTTACACAGATTGAAACCAGCCTTGAAATCTAAGAATTGGATATGACAATCTGTCTCAAGTCCTAATAGGCTACCCATATTTTAAAGAGACTTTGACCAAGATATGTATTCTGTACCGCAATATTAATAACACTCACAGCAAAAATAGAGTTAGAACTGGATGGATACTTCATAGCCTCAAATATATTAACGTGAATAATTTCTCCGTCAAATTTCATAGTTAAAGTATCCTTATTGACATTTATTTTTGTTTGAACTGTACTAAAAAAGGGTTTTTCTAATAGCAAAGGGGATAAGTTTGAGGAGTGGTCAATGTCCATGTCAAGGACATAAAAATCAACTAAAAATACTAATTGATTAAACTTGACTAAAACATCTTCAATCAGTCCATTTGGATATGCAATAGTTCTGTCGGCAAACTGAATTATAATTTCAGTTTCTTTCAACAGTCCTAGATTCAAAAAGTATAAATGGACTTTGGCATATATTAATCGATGCTCCTAAATTTAGCATGACATTTCCAATCAAGGTTTTTTCTATTTGCAGGGGATAGTAAATATACCTAGATTTCTACATTTGGGTGGGAGTTTCCTTTGCAGAACTGTCAACACGTTATCCCCCATAATAACTCTCTCATCTCCCTTCAATCTCTTTCTATTGACGCACAAATCCTTCAAGAATTTTGCGTATCTCGGTACTTGTCTTATTATGTTCAATAAGGGAATGTTGATCTCCGCCTTACGAAACACCTCCAGAATCTCCTTCTCCTTATGTTGTTTCTTCGATTTCTCTAATATGTTAGGAAAAGATGGTGGATTAGTTTTAACTTTAATCATAGGTTCAGAAATTATCTTGAGGTCTATACTGCTTATCCCTTTCTCCTCAATCTCTTTTTCAATCCGATCTTCTTTGGATTCACTTCTAGTTGAGATGGCAACTTTCCTTGAGATTGGGATTCCATATTGATATTGCCATTAGACTAATTTGATTCCTTAAATCCTGTATGTCGGACTCTGTCTTCTGCTGTAACTGCGAAGTGTTAGCAGTTAATGTTTTCATCATGTCTTCTAAAGACGGACCCGAATTGGAAGAAGAAGGTTGTGGTCGGGATTGGTATTGCTGCTGGTACCCTTGTTGTCTGTTAGGCATGAAATTCTACTGTTTATTTCCTTCATAGTTGAAGTTCGGATGATCCCTCTAACCTGGGCTATAGGTGTTGGAGTATGGATCATATTGCTTTCTTGGCACGGGTGTGTGACCAGCCATATTTACCTATTCAGTATTTTTCTCTTGAAGCATTGGATACATATTTGTGGAGTGCCCTATATTGGTACAGATCCCATACACCTTGACATGTAGTGAGTTTCCTACAGCCAATTGTCTAACAAAAGAGATTAGTTCAGGCAATTGCTATTGAATAGATGAAGTTTCTCTCTCATTGTGTTGGCACATCTTCTCATGTACCAAATTATTGTGAGTTTTCGATCATCCCATCAATCAATTCCCATGCTTCTTGCAGAGTTTTGTTTACTAATGCCCCTCCATTTGCAGCATCAATAATGATTCTATCCCTAAAGAGAAAACCCTCGTAGAAGTATTGAATCAGCAATTGTTCACTTATTTGGTATTGAGGGCATGTAGTACACATCTTCTTGAATCTTTTACAGTAGTCATAGAGAGATTCCCCAAGATACTGTTTTATCCTACATATCTCCTTCCTCAAACTGACAACTCTGGATACAAGAAAATATTTTTTCAAAAATTTCTTCTTTGACTGCGCCCAGGTCATGATACTACCTGCTGACAGATAGTACAACCAATCTTTTGCTGAATCCTTGAGAGAAAAGGAAAATGCTCTCATTTTTATCTGTTCTTCAGTAATTCCAGGAGGTTTCATACTTGTGCATACTACATCAAATTCCTGCAAGTGTTTGCGGGACTTCTCATCTCGAAGACCATGAAAAGAAGGTAAAAGGTGAATTAGATCAAATTTTAATTCAAAAAGGGTATTATCATATAAATTTGGAAAGGTAATGTATAATGGCTGCTGATTTAAGTTAAGAGTAGCCAAATCTTTTAGTGTCCGATTGTTGGTCATGGTAACTTCTTCCTATTCAGAATCACTCGAGACGACACTCAAAGAATTCATTGATTTGCTTTCTGAGACTAGCCTTTGGGATGCAATAATTAATTGTTCCTCTCTGTGTTGTCTGATCTCCTTCCTTACTCTACACATAGTCTTCTCTACTTTAGAATTGAAAATTAAATCATCTGTATGAAAAGAATGATGCATAAACTAGAAAAGTACCAGAAAATTAAAAATAAAATGAACTAAAAAATAAACAAATTAACTAATGTCAGTCCTCGGCAACGGTGTAAAAAATTAACAAGTATTGAGCCTATACAATAATAAATACCTACTCGAGAAAAATTACAAATTTTGTATATAGGGTGAGTAGGGTCGAATCCACAGAAATTGGAAAAAATTTTGTTTCTTCTAGAATTCAAGAGTATGAGGGTATTTTTATAAAAATAAAGATAATTAAATAATTCAAATAAAATAAATAAGTGAATAAAAAAATAAATGACAATTTCTTAAAATTGAATCAATAATAAATAACTCTAGTCAATAAATAATATCGAAAACGGTTCACTTAATTGATCATTGATGTAATAGTAATTCCACTTATTAACTAATAAACAAGTTATAACTGTCAAGTAAGCGATGATAGTCAATTTCTCCTTATTTTATCAATAACCAAGGTATGACCGTTAGCCACTGCCCTAATCAAGAAATAACTCTAGGTACGACCTTAGAGTTCAATTCCCTAATTTCCTTAAGAAATAGAGAATTTTTGTTCTAACCAAATAATACGTGGCGAGAATTATTTTAAATTAGTCTATATATTCCGCTAATACAAATCCAATCATGCCAGTTACCATTAATTTAGGACAACTAAGTAATTATGAATTTAATTGCCCTAATTGATTTAAGTTATTGAATTAATCTAAATTCCGGATCCTGAATATTCGAATAACACAACAATCATAATAAAGTAAAGTAGGGAATATATGAATACCAGAGAATCAAAGGAATAAATAAAATTAATTCAATCTCACAATTTTAGATGAACTAAATCCTCCAGTTTTTCTTGACTAGAAATAGAAATTTAATTCATCTCCGATGAAGAAATTCCCACATGAATTAGTTGAACTCATCAACATGAGTGTTCTCCAAAAGTCAGATGTATCATTCGAAGAAAAAGAAAAGAAAAGGTAGAAAAAGTTCCACTTGCTTCGTGCGGCCAAAAAGAAAAGATCCTAATGACTCCTGACTGGTCTCCTGTTCGGATAAAAAAAATATATAGAAAACGATGCTTCCTATTGTTTGGTTTCCTACTATTATTAAATTACTACTACTAACTCAAATCAAAATTGTCCCAACAAATCCTATTTTAACCGAAAGAAAAAGTCAACAACAATCATATGATAAAACATTTGTGACCCGACTTTTGAGACTTCAATTCACAGTTGGACATTACACATCAACTTTCGAGCTTCTCGGACATGCCGAGTTTTTAATTTTGACGTGATCATGCCGAACAGCAAGTTTAGCGAAGAAATCGTGCCTTTTAGTTCCTTTTTACTCCAAATCTCTGTAACCAGCGCAAATTATCAAAAATAAATAAAATTCACCAATTAACGTACTATTTGGTAAAATAAAAAGGAAAAATAATCATAAAAATTATAACAAAAATGCAACCTATCATGGTCAATAAAATAATGGAATTTGATTAGTTATCAGACATGATTCTAGTAGAGACTGTGGCAGTAACGGAGGTATGGAGAAGATAAGAGGAAGGTTGTTTAGAAATTCGAACTCGAGGAGGAAACCTTTTCTGTTGCACATGGAACTCGACAAGCCGGTAGCCCATAGTGACCCTTGCTAACTAATTGAAATCCACGGTCAGGAATCATCCGCAACTTAGAAATGAGGTTACGAACCGTAATTAAACCATTTTCCAATAATTAATCATAAGTGGATTATTCTGTATAATGTATTAAATTCATAAATTCACAAAACATGAAACAATATTTCAAACCATCATTGCACCTCTCAAGTACATAACGAGGTCTATATGTTACCCAAAAAATAACTGTGGGCTAGCCATGGTCACGTCCACTTGATATTTATTTCCTTTAATTGTTTTCAATATTTTTTAACTTTATCTTTGGTCAAAAGCCATCAAAGAGTTCCTGTTCACTCATGAGTACGTACAAAGACCAGTTGTATATGGATTGTAAATTATTATATTTTATTTACATCTTATTTGTATACATTAATTTACTTATATCATTAACATATTTTTCAATCGCGTTTTTATCTCGTATATATTATATCAAAAAAGTGTTACAGTACCTTTTCACAAAATTATTTCAAATAATTTATAATCCAAATACACTCATATGAAAAACTGAAACGATCTAAACTCGTGCTATTTCCCGTATACCTTCTTTATATTACATTTATCATTGCCAAGAAAATTATTATAACTGCAACCTTCTTGGCTAGGAAGTGTCGTTCCTGCAACATCTTTGACTCGCAAGTACTTTATAGAACTGATATTGTAACACGAATTCTGGAATTTGTACCAGTCAAATCAAGAATGTTTCACAGACTTCTACAAACTCGTGCTTCATGTGCTGCAATAGACCATATAGCCAAAACAAAAACAAAAAAAATCACAGAATTTGTAATCAATTAGTATAATATTTTGACCCTTTATTTTTTTTCAAGAATTTGAATTACCCAAGTATGACACTCTTTGAAATTTGAAATCGTAACTAAACTGAGTTAATTTTTAATGGAAGTAACTTTTGAGAAGTGAAATTGATATAACTTTGGAGGAGCAATGATATAAGATCGAAGTCCAATAACTGCTTGCTTCCTACCTGAATTTCCCTATTCTAAGGCTGCAAAGCATGATCAATCCAAAAGTTATTTCTTTGAGGTGCTACATGAAATTATGGATAAGATGGAGACTATAAGCTATATAAGAGAAGAAGAAAAGCCTAATAAGCCATTATAAATAGTAACTTTTTTGACTGAAATTGGTGTACCATTACTTTTTTTTTGTCAGCAATGATACATTTGTATAACCTACTCCCTCCTAATCTAGAGGGAGGGGGAGCCTAACGAAACTGTTGTAGGGGCTAGTGGATATACAGATCCAATTAGATCAAGAGAATGCTATAACACAACCCTTAGATTTTTTTTCGCTACTGATGAGGTTTGAACCCTCACCAACAGCCCAAGAAGGGACTTAAGTTCCTCCCTGGTGGCACTGAGCCATTAGCGGTTTGGTGTACCATTACTTAAAAAGTTCTTTTTTTTATTTGGTTAAAAAAGATATCCAATTAACATCTACATAGGAAAAAGTGCAATGCAAAGTCCAGTTTTCTCATCCTTTCAACTTCCTGGCAAGTTGATTCGTATGGACATAAAAGAAATGAAGTAGCTTGGAAATTGCAGTAATTGAATAATACAATTGGGTCTTGGCAGTAATTGAATAATACAATTGGGTCTTGGCAGCCAATTGAAAAACATCTACCCGACTGGAGGACACCTATGCAATCTTATCATGATTAACGAGTTATGCAGCTTACCTAATTAGTGTTTGACATAAAATAGAGTATCATTCCTATAACTTGCTTATTTTTCTAGCAATTATTACAGAAATATTAATTCACACGTAAAATAATTGTACAATGCATAAGGGTCGCACTCGGTTTACGTTCTGCAAAAAACAATCTATTAGAATCAACGATAGCTACTTTTTGGGGAATTTTAAGTTTTAAATTTTTTTTATTTATTAAAAATTCTAAAACTTAGACAAAAAATAATCAAGAACATAAAAAATATATATAAGGCATGAACGGATTTTTTCTTTTGAATAAAACATATATTTTACGTATAGATTTGCAGTGACACCTTTTAAAAACACCATTATGCCTAATAAATACAGAAAAATGTAATTTGCACTTCAATTTTTGTTAATTACACTCCTACTATTATTTTTATCACATGATTTTTATTTATTAGACTATATGATAAAATAAATGGTGAAAGTGTAATTAACAAAATATGGAGTGCAAATAACATTTTTCTAAATACACTAAAAAAGTAACCCAAAGAGCACCCACGGCACGGCGGCACAAATTATTGTTTTTTACTTTGTTGGTAACTGTCAGTCAGGGTTTTGAATAGAAATGTAGATTATTCTAACAATTTCATGTAGCAATATGCTATGTTTAGGTATTTTTGTGAATTTCTTTTTCAAGTTTCATTTATTTGTTAATATATTAATTTGTGTGTTCTTTTCCTCTGGGCGTTTTGCTTAACAATATTCACCCAGATTCCTTTCTCTTCCCCGTTTTTCCTACACTACAATTTGAAGCGATCCCCTGGAAAGAGGGGTGAAAAAGTGAAAATTGAGGCGACGTCTCTTTGAAAAAAAAAAAAAAACCATTACCTTGTCCAAACATTTAACACGAATTCATGATTTTAACTTTTAATAGATCAGAAAATAATGAACTTTTCCTTTAATAAAGTCCACAAAAGGAAGGTAGCAAGAAAACAATAGAAGCTTATGATGAGAACAAGTCCTGTCTCGTGGTTAGTTCGATCGGATCTGGATGCGTTACTGGCAATGCAGGGTGTGGAGTGGACGGTGGGGCATTGTTATCGGGAAATGAATCAAGTGGCGGACGCTTTAGCCAAGGTGGGGGCACAGTCTGAGGGGATTATTTTGTATACGTCACAGTCTGAGTTGCCAAGATTGGCAAGGGGGGCCTTAGGGTTAGATAGGTCGCAGACTCCTGCTATTCGTTCTCGAGCTGTTTCTCATTGAAGTCTGTGTTCTTTGGTTTTCTTGCTTTTAATAAAAAAGTAGCCACATTGGTTGAAAAAAAAAATATATATATACATTATATTATTTGATTAAAAAAAAAAAAAAAGAGAACAAGTCCTGTCTAATATTAACACATCTTAATTCAGACTTAATCAAAATATTTTTCCGATTAATTGGTAAGAAAAATCTGTTTCCTTTTTTTAAAAAAAAAGCTAAATCTTATATGGTAATTTATTCACAGAGTGGGGGGCCATGCATACTTTAGTCTCTGATTTCAATTACTATCCTCTAACCATTTCAGAATGCCAGCAAACGGTGGTCTCAAGAAGTGATTTAAAAAAGGATGCTATTTTACGTCAAGGAAGGACAAGACGAGGACGAAACGAGAACTCTTCAGTTCATAGAATTCCTCACGCAATTTCTTTGCTACTAATTTGGCAGGAAGCAACTCGACAATAGAGCGACGGAGGGGCGACGAGAGGAACTTTTTGCCAGTTTAGGCAAACAACACGGCATGTGTTTCGATTGACATTAGTTATTAAAAAAATTATTTATTCATATTATGAATACAGTTTTCAGCATACATTTTTTTTATTTCATATATATCACATTGTAAAAAATATTGTAATAATTATTTTAAATAATATTTCAGGTAATTGACGTTATTTCAGAAAATTTTAGAGCTTTAAGGTCGCGCAATATATATCTGGAATTTCTTTTGCTCGCTGCTATATACTTTGATCATTAGGTTTATTCAATCAAACAATTGAAATTAAACAATTTCATGTAGCAATATGCTATGTTTAGGTATTTTTGTGAATTTCTTTTTCAAGTTTCATTTATTTGTTAATATATTAATTTTTGTGTTCTTTTCCTCTGGGCGTTTTGCTTAACAATATTCACCCAGATTCCTTGTTCTTCCCCGTTTTTCCTACACTACAATTTGAAGCGATCCCCTGGAAAGAGGGGTGAAGTGTTCTACTAATTAGTATTTTTGCTCTTAATTAGGTTGCGAAAAAGTGATAATTGAGGCCACGTCTCTTTTAAAAAAAAAAACCATTACATTCTCCAAACATTTAACACGAATTCATGTTTTTAACTTTTAATAGATCAGGCAATAATGAACTTTTCCTTTAATAAAGTCCACAAAAGGAAGGTAGCAAGAAAACAATTGAAGCTTATAATGAGAACAAGTCCTGTCTAATATTAACACATCTTAATTCAGACTTAATCAGAATATTTTTTTTCCGATTAATTGGTAAGAAAAATCTGTTTTTTTTTTTTTAAAGCTAAATCTTATATGCTAATTTCTTCACAGAGTGGGAGGCCATGCATACTTTAGCCTCTGGTTTCAATTACTATGCTCTAACCATTTCAGAGTGCCAGCAAACGGTGGTCTCAAGAAATCTAATTTGGCAGAAGATAGTGGTGATTTAAAAAAGGATGCTATTTTACCCGATCAAAGTCTAAGCGCAGCCTTCCAACTTGCTGATAAAAAAGATAAAAATGAAAGTCAATACACGCAACAGCTACTCGTTTTTCCTAGCTAATCATGCCTATATAAGCCCTGTATAATCATAGCTTTAGTACCACAACTCAAAAGTATTCAATAACAGACCTTATTCAGGAAAACATATTTCAAAACTTCAAATCAATTGATCATCAGAAATCAAGACAAAGGAAGTGTAGCTTCAAGAAATGGCAGCTAAAAGCAACGTCACAAATGATCTCAGCCGTGCCGATTTTGGAGAGGACTTCATCTTTGGAAGTGCATCGGCTGCTTATCAGGTAAATTAAGTCTTGTTCCTGCTTAATTATTGTGAACAATATAGGTTTTACAAATTTAATATTGCTACTTCTTGTAGTCAGTGGCGGAAGTAAGGGTGCAGGGAGGGGCAAGTGTCCCTTAAGAATTTACAAAATTCTTTTGTATACCTTTAAAAAATTTGAAGATTTTCACACATATCTTTGTAAAATTTAGATCGTGCCCGCTTAAAATTTTAGAAATTCTTTTATATCCTCTTAAAAAATTAATATTTTCACTTATACCTTCGACCAACTTATCTTTGCCCCCCTAAGCTTTTTGCAAAAGATGCAAGATAGCTCCTTTGGGGCCCAACATCCCCACCCCAACACCCCCAAAAAAAAGGGAAAGCTTAGTTCACGGTTCCGGCAGTGACTCTAGTGCAGATGTCTTGTTTGCGTGAGACAATTATTATCTGATTTTAATACAACATTCAATTTTACCTGAAAAAGAAAAGTTATACAAGTCCTGCTAATTTTGGAGATAGTTTAACAAGTCATGGATTGGTTAAAAATTGAATGTTTTCTTGTTTTCACAATTTTTTCCTTTTGTGGGTGATAGATGGAAGGTGCTGCAGAAGAAGGTGGTAGAGGCCCTAGTATATGGGACAAATTTACTGAACAAAGACCTGATAAAGTGGTCGATGGAAGTAATGGAAATGTGGCTATTGATCAATATCATCGTTACAAGGTAAAGCTTTTCAACTTATAAAGTACCGTGATCTATATATGATTACTAAAATGAGAAACTTATACAAATTAAAGGATGCATGAATAGTTGAACATTAAATTTGAGTGAAAAATGGGCACGACCATTTAGTGCTACTAATATTCAAGCTTTTCAATAGTGCAGGAAGATGTCCAAATGATGAAGAAAATTGGCTTGGATGCATACCGATTTTCAATCTCCTGGTCTAGAGTACTGCCTGGTAAGCAAGAAGAATACAATGGTCAAACAAGAGAAAAATGAACATTTGAAATATCTTCACGCAAATATACTAGGACAAAATCTAAGGCACACATGTTATACTTTCAACCACAAACGAGCACTTGAATAAGAAGCCTCTGATCCAAACTGAAATAACAGGTGGAAGACTAAAATGCTGGTGTGAACAAAGAAGGAATACAGTACTACAACAATCTTATCGATGAGCTCTTGGCAAATGGTGAGTTCTTTTTTATTTGTTTTTTATGGAAGTTCAATAAAAAGTCTCCCAAGGTATTGGCAGGAATTGTGTGGAAGGCATTTCCTATACATTACTTTTATTGCTAAGAGTACAAAAAAAAAGTGTTTTTTATGAAAGTCGTAAATTTTGCGAAAAAGAAGCTCAAAAATTTCACTTTCTAGGTAATTTAAGCGTCCAAACATAGCATTAGCCTTTTTTTTTCTTTTTTTGGGAGTCGAATTAACCCCATGCAATATAAACACACTATTGCAGGTATCAAGCTTTTTGTGACTCTTTTCCACTGGGATGTACCCCAAACTTTGGAAGATGAATATGGCGGTTTCCTCTGTCGGAGAATAGTGTAAGTGGTGTAATTCGGTCTTATATAATTTCATCAACTGTTTAATAACATATTGCTCCATATTAAATACATGAAATATGTGACAAGGGAGCAGGAAGTTTCATATGCTATGAGAGAGAGAGAGAAGATTCGTATACCATGTTCGTAGCCATCAGGTGATTAGGACATTACACTAAACTAAATTTAAGCTAATGTAAATGGCGCATTGTATATAGGAGTAGGTAAGAAGATATATCAAAAGTGATCTACTCAGCACGAAAGCTAAATGTTGATATACAATTCGGAGTACCCAACTGGGAATTTAGCCTACATAATTGTTCCATATGAAATTCTTTTCTCTAACTTTATATTTACCTTCTCTGGACTAATAATTTCTTTCTGGACAGTGATATACTTCCCTTGACTATTTTTTTGTTAGGCATGTCATGTCTCCCTCCTCAGCTAATTGTATAGTAAGCCTACTAATGTAAAGTATTTTACTCAGGAAATAGTATTTAAAATGTTAATTAGGGCAGCTTTGAACAATAATATATCTGAAAGGCTAATCTTAGCTACCAATAAGCGGTAAAACCTTCATTTGTGCATTAGATCAAGGAAGCCTAATATATTCCTATGTGTTTACAAATTTTTAGATCTTTTATGTGATTCTATCTGATAAGTCTACTCCATCCAACAGGGATGACTTTCACGAATTTGCTGAGTTATGTTTTTGGGAATTCGGTGATCGTGTGAAACATTGGATCACATTGAATGAGCCATGGACTTTTGCCTATAATGGCTACACCACTGGTGGCCATGCACCTGGTAGGGGTGTATCCACAGCCGAACATATCAAAGACGGCAATACTGGACACAGATGCAACCATCTATTTTCAGGCATTCCTGTGGATGGTAATCCTGGCACAGAGCCGTACTTGGTAGCACACCATTTGCTACTTGCTCATGCTGAAGCTGTAAAAGTGTACCGTGAAACCTTTAAGGTAGGCTATTTAGCTAGATGAAATTCTAAGATTGCAAAATAATTTGACATGTAAGTTACATCTAAAGTCCAGGAAAAGTTCGATATCGATGTTTAGTTGTAATATTTTTGCAGGGTCAAGAAGGGAAGATAGGAATAACCCTAGTGTCACAATGGTGGGAGCCTCTTAATGATACTCCACAGGACAAGGAAGCGGTTGAGCGGGCGGCTGATTTTATGTTCGGATGGTATATATATGCCACAATCGTTAGTTTCAATATGCAAGCTATAGCCAATTGAAGGGAAAAACAAATTTATGATATTATTGATCTAATACAAATCAGTTAGAGCTTTGATATAACATAAAACTTTAGTTGCTTTTGATTATCTAATGCTTCCTTCATATGCAGGTTTATGTCACCAATAACCTATGGTGACTATTCAAAAAGGATGAGGGATATCGTGAAGTCACGTCTTCCAAAATTTTCAAAAGAAGAGAGCCAAAATCTGAAAGGGTCATTTGATTTTCTTGGATTGAATTATTATACTTCTATATATGCTAGTGATGCATCCGGGACCAAAAGTGAACTTTTAAGCTATGTCAATGATCAACAAGTTAAGACTCAAAGTAAGTTCTTGGAATTCTCTAGTCGTTGATCGTTTTCTTGCTCGCCTTCTTCTTCTTCTTCTTCTTTTCAAACCTAATTCTTACTTTTCTTTCATTCCGAAAAATTTTACAGCCGTAGGTCCTGATGGCAAAACAGACATCGGCCCCAGGGTAAGAAAAACACTAATTTCGGATGTGTCCAGGCATTGGCTAAAAATATAAGAATCCATGCATTTCTAGTTGTAGTGATTTGCCAATCTTTGGTATATTAATAAGATTTGTGACGTATATATTATCAATGCTCTGCAACTAACCAATTTTATATGATCTAATTTCAGGCTGGTTCTGCATGGCTGTACATTTATCCCCTTGGGATTTACAAGCTCTTACAATATGTAAAAACACATTATAATAGTCCGCTCATTTATATTACTGAAAATGGTAATCAATGGGAGAGTTTTAGGGTTTTCATCAATTAAATACAACATGGATTACAAGAAATATGAAAATTGACAAACTTTATTTGCCTTTTTTGATAGGTGTTGATGAGGTAAATGATCCTGGTCTTACTGTCTCAGAAGCAAGACAAGGATCAAATATCATCATGATCATCTTGCATATGTGAAACAAGCTATGGATGTGTAAGTTTGCAAGATGAGGGACTTGGTATTCCAAATTTGGACTAATTTGTGTGCATATTGTAAACTTTGGATTTTTTTTATTTGCGTTTTGCAGAGACAAAGTCAATGTCAAGGGTTACTTTATATGGTCATTACTCGACAACTTTGAATGGTCTGAGGGTTATACAGCTCGTTTTGGGATTATTCATGTAAACTTCAAAGATAGAAATGCAAGATATCCAAAGAAGTCAGCTTTATGGTTCATGAACTTCCTCGCCAAGAGCAATCTATCTCCAACAAAGACAACCAAGAGGGCACTTGACAATGGAGGATTAGCTGATCTAGAAAACCCTAAGAAGAAGATCCTCAAAACTTGAGCAGTTTTCAAACATGTCGCATGATGTATTTTTTAATTTTATCAAGAATTAGTTCAATAATTTTAATGTTTAAGTTGCAGCTTAAATTAGGCTTGTTTTGAGATAAAAGATTGAGCCATTTAGTAAACCTTCTTACAAAATTTAATGGTTTGTAATCTGGTTACATTTAATAAAATGTTCCACTATTTACTCTAACTTGTGCCTTATATATCTTGAAGTATTGGGCTATCGATTTCTTTGTTTCTTGTCCGGGATCCCCCATCTATTTCTGTTTTCTTGAAATGTACGACAGCAAATGTAATGAATTCTCGAAGGAAAAGTTCTCTCATCTTATGTCACGCTAGTATACAACAAAAAGATTTTTTGATTTCCCCTGATAAGTATCCTAGTTATCAGTTTGATCTCACAGTGTTTTATTTCTTTTTCCAAGGTAACCTTACTACTTTTACTGATATATCAAAATTGCTCACCAATTGGTGTCAACCAAAGACACACCCCTAAATGGGAAGACACAAAAAGACAGAAAAATATCTTGATCTAGTTTCCAAGCTATAACAGTTCCCATTTTTCTTTGCATCTTTTAACTGTTTTCCAGCTAACAATCTGAACAATCTGAAAATTGGCTTGATTTCTTGCCCTCTAAATAGTATATAAAAAAGTAACCAGTACTATACTGCAAATTTCAACTCTAAACGAAGGCCCCTGCAAACTATTACTATTTCATCTAATTTGTAGCATCATGTTGCATATCATACATTCAATTCACTGCCAAGGGCACCACCTAAAGAGGAGCAATTATGGAACCTTAAATGTTGTTATATAGCACTCAAATTTAATCTTTTATTAATAATCATATTAGCCACTTTTTAAAATCAAGACCTTCCTCAAAATTTCCTTATCCTTTATCATTTTCAAGTTTAAATTCTCCGCAATCTTAACATCTTAGTTCAGGAGAACAAACAACAATCATCTGATCTTCTTAATTTTCAAGTCATTATTTTCAATTCTTGTTACTCTTCCATATAGCATGCTCCTGAACAGCGATTTTGTCGGTACAGAGTTCTACAAAAACGGTCTTCCAGGAAAATAGTTGCTCGATTAGGGACCTGTCCCTCAAAGCTTCAAATCCTCTGTTCCCAAAGTAGTCTTTGTTTCCTCTGTCCTTTATTTGTACAGCTGCCACGTGTCTCTAGCCTTTTGTTAACCCAAACTCAAATAAACTGATAATAATCGGTTTACAAGTTTTGTTAACCCAAACTCAAACAAAATAAAGAAGAGTTTTAATTGATTTCTATGTTTATGATCAACAAGACTTTTTTTGTTAAAAAGAAAATAAAAAAAAAGTTTTGAATTATCTGTTTTAATTGATTTTGAGTAAACTTGTCAACGGATTATTATCGGTTTGTTTGAGTTTGGGTTAACAAAACTTGTAAACCGATTATTATCGGTTTATTTGAATTTGGGTTAACAAAAGGCTAGAGACACGTGGCAGCTGTACAAATAAGGAACAGAGGGGACAGAGACTACTTTGGGGACAGAGGATTTGAAGCTGTCCCTCAAAGAGTTAATCATTTTTTCTTTTTCCTTTTTTTTTTTAAAAAATACTCTCAATCACCTCTTGTCGGTGAAAAGTAAGTACGGATCACTTAAACATTCGTGATTCTCAGATTTTTTTAATAGAAATATGGTTTATGTCCCCTTCTACATTGTACTTTATTTATTGTTATTAATAAAATTAGTACCTAAGTCAACCCACTAAAGACGGCTTAATTAAAGAATTAATTATCAATGGCTAGTCACGCTCATCCACCGACCGATCCATATTACCATGTCCACTAGATATTCATTTCCTTTTATTGTTTTCAATCTTTTAAAACCTTTTACGTTGTTCGAAAACCATCAAAGTGCTCTTGTTCACTCATTAATACAAAGACTAGAAAACAATGAAAAACTGAAACGATCTAAAGAATCCTCCTATAGACCAGATAGCTGCCCCCCCCCCCCTCCTCTTGGGCACCCAAAAAAAAGAAAGATATCAAAGAATTTGTAATCAATTATAATTTGTTAACCCTTTTTCTCATGTATTTGAATTACTCAAGTATGACACTTCTATGAAAACTGAAATTGTTGCTAAACTGAGTTAATTTAGAAATCGGAGTAACTTTTGAGAAGTGAAATGAATATAACCTTAAAGGCGCAATGTTAAAAGATTGAAGTCCAATTACTGCTTGTTTACTACAAGAATTTCCCTACTCTGAGGCAGCAAAGCATAATCAATCCAAAAGTTATTCTTTTACCTGAATGCTTCTTTGAGGTGTCATATAAATTTAAGGATAAAATGGAGATAAGCTATTCAATGGAAGAAAAACTAATAAACCTCAGAAGATGTGGAGCATTATATGCAATAAATTGTGGGACAGAATTTAGTGTCATTGCTCAAAAAACTCTTTTCTCTTTTTTTTTTTAAAAAAAATCCAATTAACAAGGCAAAATCCAGTTTTCTCATCCTTTCAACTTGCTTGCAAGTTGATTCGTGCGGGCATACAAGAAAACGAGTAGCTTGCTAGTTGCAGTAATTGAATGACACCATTGGGTCGTGGTAGCCAATTGAAACATAGACATTGACTTGCCCGTTGGGACTTGGAAGGACACCTAAGCATTTGTTATCAAGAGAGATAGAATCGAGTCGAGTTGAGTCCGGTCAAAGTTGAGTATTGCACTACTTGAACTCGATTTGAAATAAAAAACTTAGGTTTGAGTTGGAGCTTGACTTCAGAACTTGTGCAAATCAAGCCCAATCAAGTTTAATTCGAGTTCAATTGAGCTGAAGAAATATAAATTTATATTTTATATAATTTTAGACAAGGGACAAAATAAACAGTTCATACTAATAAATAAAAAATTTAAAAAACTATACATGCATATATATATATATATATATATATGTATATAGAGTATGTGTGTGAAACTTGATTGACCTTGATTAAGCTTGATGAGCTTTCAAGTTTCATATATTAGGCTCATGTTTAAGCTCATTGATAACTAACTACTTTTTTCTATATTAGGATGCTATTTTATGTTACTTTTAGTCACTTTTACAATATTATAAGAAGAAAATGGTCCATTTTGGTTACAAATGGTTCTAAATGCTACTTAATACTTAAAATGAGATTTTTGTCCCTTTTCGTTGCATGTTTTGATTGTTTTTGTAGGAATTGGAAATGGATTTTATCTTGGACAAGAAACAAGTTTGCAATATGTTAATTGAAATCCTAAAGCTCGCAAGATTGGCAAGTTTCAGAGGTGGTTCGAATCACAAAAGCAAGAAAGTGAAGAAACTTATTGATAAAGAAAGTTGGACCGAATCCCTCCAAGAATTCATGCAGGGATTGTTGGAGGGATTTGAGATAGAAGTAGAGCAAATGGTGGACAAAACAGGGGAAGCAAATGCCTCCAAGGATCTGGCCAAAATTCCGGTTAGAAATTTCAGCTAGAACTTGCGCAACTTGATTTCAGCTCCACTATTTCACACCTTTTGAGGGACATTTTATAGAAGATTTGTAGCTGTAAAATTGAGATTCTAGCAACAATTCTTTACCTTATATCTTCTATAAATATGTGCTTTAACTTGGAAGCCAAAAATGTGGACTTATTGGAGCTATGTTCACATTGAAGATACAAGTGAAGGGCTTGAAGATTTCTCTATAATAAAGCTTGCATCTTTGGTCTTAAAGAAAGCTCGGAGAGTGCAAGAACATACCACTAAAAGTGCAGTTCTTAGCTAGTTTCTTAGTTCTTTCATTTATAGAACTCCACTATTTCACACCTTTTGAGAGACATTTTATAGAAGATTTGTAACTGTAAAATTGAGATTCTAGCAACAATTCTTTACCTAATATCTTCTATAAATATGTGCTTTAACTTGGAAGCAAAAAATGTGGACTTATTGGAGCTATGTTCATATTGAAGATACAAGTGAAGGGCTTGAAGATTTCTCTATAATAAAGCTTGCATCTCTGGTCTTAAAGAAAGCTTGGAGAGTGCAAGAACATACCACTAAAAGTGCAGTTCTTAGCTAGTTTCTTAGTTCTTTAATTTATGGTAGCACAGGATAGTTTAGATTAGTTAGATTAATACTCTCTTGTGTATTGCCAAACTTGGATGAAGATTGAGAAGCAAAGAAGGTGATTTTAAACTCATGTGACAAGGGTGATAGCTGTCCTACCACTTTCTATCTTGTATTGGATATGATGTTTAGTTATAATACAAGTTTATATTTTATTATGTGTTTCTAAAATTTATGTCTAGAGTTCTGGATAAATTTTCTATATTTTGTTAGTGATGTTTACTTGATTATTTGATACTATTATTTTGAACAAGTTATTTAATACTTTTGCTTTAATAATCATGATTAACTAGCCATTAATTGTGATAATCTTAAGGTATTAGATTTGCAATGAGAATTAGAATTTAACACTAGTTCAAGGAAATACTAAACCTAGGGAGTACACTCATGAGAATATTGGTGTACCTTTGCAGCTTTTGCAGCTTTGTTCCATATAATTTCATACAAATAATGAACTTGTAACTAATTTCATAACCACAAGAGTAGGTATGAATTAGTTAAAGGTATAGTTGATTCACTACTTAAGTAGGTTTTATATACATAAGGAAAGTACGCCATAACTAGTCGAGGTTGTAGTGCTTAAAAATTCAAAAATTGCATTTGCATGAGTAGTTAAGAATACCATGATCTAAGAAATTTTCATTTTCTATTTTCTTGCACATTTTAGCTTAGTTTTATTTCCTTCTATTTGTTGATCGTTTAAATAGTAGAAGAAATTTAGTAGTGCCAGTAATTGTCTATTCTTCCTTTTGGATTCAACCCTTAATACCTTGTACTCAATTTTGACTCGTATACTTGTGAAAAATCACGAGTAAGGTATTTAGCAATTTATAAATGTAAAACGTGATTGCGGATTGAACTCTTTTTATATGCATATGCAATGCTCGCAAAGGTTTTGGCACTATTGTTGAGGAAAATTTGGGGTAATATCGACGTGAAAAGCACCTTTATTAGTTTTGACATTTTACTTATTTTCTTGAGTTTGTTGTGCCTAGTTTTTTGTTATATGTTTGTTGAATCTGTGTTTGTGTATTTTTGTATGTGTTGAGTCACCCATTCTTCTTGACTAAATTTATTTTTGAGTTACTTCGAAAGTATATTTAGGGACTCAAGGAGACTAGTAAATATGAGCAAACAATACATGAGAAATGAAAGTCTGGCATTGGACTCTTACTATGTGTAAAGTTCCATGCATAGAGATAACTAAGAAAGGACCGCGAATATGACTTTTAGGAATGGTTTAAGAAATTTAAAGGTTAAACTTGATTATATAACATTAAAAGTTCAATTGGACATCATTATGCATATACTTGATAAAAAAAGGAGCGTTGATACTTTTAATTCTAATCATATGATATGTGATTGGTGTGGAGGTTATTATGCTACTCAAACATGTATGCAAGTATAAATGTGGATTATTATGATGAATTTAAGCATTGCAATCCTTATTTAGATCAATGTGGTCCAAATTGGAATAATTCATATACTTACGGTTGGGATAATCAATGTAATTATAATGATTCTTTATATTTTTATGATTACCAACTTCAATTTATCTAATATGAATCTAAGCCATCATGGAAATTAGCTATTGAAAGAGCAACTAATAGGTCTAGACAACCTTGGAAGTTAGCTATTAAAAAACTAGCTAATGTGACATTCAATCATTTTGATAGGGTTGAGGAAAGAATAGATAGACTAGCTTCTCACTTTGGTAGAATTCAAGACCAATTACATGATTTATGTGAAGTTATTTCATATGGTGATATGCAAAATGACCCTAACATGAATGGTATGAATGTTGTATGTGAAAGTGGATTACATGTTGATGAAAATGATGAACCTAATTTGTGTTTTAATGAATAAATATCCATTTCATATGATAATATCTTTGAAGCTAACTTTGAATCTTGAGAAGTGAGCATTACTGACTCATTTTTTTACCTTTCTTGAGGAATGTGTTAAAAGTATGAGTCTTCAAGGTATTATCGCCCAACAAATCTTCACAGTGTCTCTTTTGTTGAGTACTCAAGTGACATGCATTCAAGGTAATTGATAAGTGCATATTTTACGCGTTTTAAGTGTGTTTTATTACTTAGTTTTGGTGTGTTTTAGTCATGTTTTTAGCTAATTAACTAAGTTTTTAGTGAAAATATACATTTTGTGGTTAAAGTGTGAACATTGCATTTCTATGGATTTTAACGGTAAAAACTTCATGTTTTTGGTAGTTTTAATGATTCAATCATCAAATGGCATGAATTGAGAAGAGAATTGGATGATTGTTGATGATTTCAAGTTATAAAAAGAAGACATGAAGTGTAAAATGTTCAAAGGAAGAAATGCAAGTTTTCCATCTTTGACACATTACTGTATTTCGGCTATATCTTGAGCTACACACATCAAATTGAGGTGATTCTTATACCATTTTGAACCTAAGAGATAGATCTACATTTGGTGTGAAGATATCAAAGTTCAGTTCGGTCGTTTTCATTGTCAAAAAGTCGAAATACAGAAGTGCATTTGTATGGTCGAAAGCTGAAACAGAGCTCTAACCAATTGAGGGTATTTTGGTCATTTCTTGGTCCACAGAGCTCCAAATTGGATGATTATTGACGCATTGGAAAGCTAACTTGAAGGGCTATAACTTTTATGTTTTGCATAGAGCTAGTTTGGCCTCCATTGTTAAGAAAATATTAGTTAAATTGGTGCTAAATTTGCAGAGGTGAATATGCGAGTTGTCAATACGCGAACCAAAGTCGCGTATTCATGAGGTCGCGTATTGTAGCCAAAATTCTGCAACTTATTCAGCCACTTGCTCTGTTTTCACACCACTTTCCAACTCTACTCTAGATAAGAATTTCGGCTGCACATGTTCAAGGGACCTTTTGGGAAGAGACACTACAAGAAATTTGGTCATCAGTGACAACAACATGTCATCACAAGACATAGAAATGTCGTCACTAATGACTTTTATTGACAACTTTTGAGTCGTCATAGAGTCGTCACTATATCTCCGTCGGTAAAAGTGTATAGTGACAACACAAAAAATCGTCAGTGAATGGTTGTCATTAGTGACAACAATATGAAAGAGTTTTATTGACGACTTAGCGTGTTGTCAGAGATGTATTGATCAGGGTTGTCACTAAAAAGTGTCAGAAGTTGTCACTTATATGATCTACTTATTGACAACATTTGTTGTCACAATTGAAGTTTGGAATTAGTGACATGCTTTGTTGTCACAAAAAGTTTTTTTATTCTTGTTCTGTAACAGCTCTTTGTCATTGGTGATCTTCAACACTGTCGGCTCCATTTCAATAAACTCACAATTTAGCATGGTAAATTATTTATCTAAAATAAATAGAAAGAAGTAATCTAAACAATTGATAATCAAAAGTAGTTGTTGCATTAGGCTACATGCCAATATAGCATATTAAGTACTCAAATGTCATATTGAGGTGCGCATTACCCAACAAAGGTCTACAAAAGTAGCATTGTGCCCAAATATCAAATATTCATAAGGTACGTTTACAAAAGGAATTAAGTTCAAGAAACCAAAGAACATCCAAGCGAACCCTTGCATGAGCAAATTGCGACTTTGTCTTCAACGTTCTTCAGTCATTGCTATAGACAGCTCCCAAAATTTTGTTTAAAGAGCAGTTGTCTGTAATAAAGTAGTAAAACAAGTAGATAATGGGAGGATTAAAACACTGAAGGAGAAGTAACAATACTTAGGTTGCTTAGCTAAAATATGCAATCCAATAAGAACCTCAATAATTAAAGCTGTACGTTCAAAATCAGCCCAAAAAAAAAAACCAAAATCAGCCCCGAACTATTGCACAAAATCAGCTCAAGAAATAAGTACTGCTATTAAACTTCAACTTCAAAGGAATAATATAACAAGTTGATAAGGCAACAAGAACTGCTATAAGTACTGCTATGAACAATATAACCAGTTGATAAGACTACAAGCCCAACACTAAAGGAAAAGCAACTTTGATTCGCTTGCTTAGATAAACATTCAAATAAACTAAACTGAACTAAATCAAACCAATCCAAAGTAATGCAAAGTAGAGGATACAATGTGTCAAGTATGATAACCAAAGTAATGTCAATCACGATACAAGGTGTCGAGCTACCCATTCATATAGGAGAAACTGAGGCAATGTGTACCTCATTTATTTAATCGTCACTGATGATAAGACCAATTTCTTTTCTACTAGTTAGCTTAGAGACCGCTTGTAGCTTGTTTATATGCAAATGTCTCCAAGAACAAACTGAAAATTGTCACTTTTATAGAAACTTTGTTGACAAGACCCAACCGTTTGAAACAAGTATAGCATAGATAGAAAGGAGTATAAAATTACCCCAAAAACAACACAATAATTGAAAATTCCATAGCAAGGACCAATAGAAAAATAATAAATTGTTTCATTCATGTACCAAGATTTGGGATTATTACAGCTTACAAGCTTTCGCACTAAGCATAAAGAAGAAGCATAAGTACAATATGTTATCTCTGATCAATAAAATTAAGGTACAACAATTCTATTAATCTTATTCCTCTCACTCATTGCCTACATTAAAGAAGTGAAAGGAGTAATCAAATTCAACAAAATATAGCATGTATAGTACTAAGAAACAGTAATTGAAAAACAATCAGGCCATTTACCTTAAATTCAGGACTGCAAAAGTAGTGACAAAGGAAACTCCAATCATTTTCTACCACATATGCAAGATGATTTGCTAGTGCTTCCTCCATTGTCCCAGATTGTTTGAAGATCTTATCAAATGTATAATGTCGACTTCGGTATTGTGAATTTAGTTGCTTAAGCAATGCTGACTTAATATGTTGACGTTCATCATCAGTGAAACTATTCTGAAATATGAAGTTCGATCATACCAAAATCAGTAAAAATGATACAACTTGATAAGTCAAGTGGAAAATTGTTTCTCTCCTATGAAGTTAACTTACATTAGTGAGTTTCAGCATTGTTTCTCTGAGATAAACTTTCGAGCAACTTTGAGATAAACTTTCGAGCACCTTCTCCAATTATTCTTCCACTCAATTCTGAGATGTTAACTTTTACTTTCTTTCCAGCCCTTTTTTCCTTAAACAATGCAATGTTATGAGTATGACCTCTCTTCCTACTTAAGTTCACCTGGTCTAACCAAAACATATTTAGAAGATTATTAATATAAATAATGAAACATGACATGAGATATATTAAGTTGTAATGCAGTTACAAGTAGATCTTACAAACCATTTCCATTGTCATGAAGATCCTTGCTCTCATTAGGTGTATTATTTCCACCAACGGATTGGTTAGATACAACCTGCTGCAGTGGGAGGCTCATATGTTTGCATCTCAACAGATGTAGGAGATGCCAATCCATCCCTTGATGATGTTGCAGCAATTTTTTGACTAGCTGATGCAGCATGAACCCATATATTCTAGCCATGTATACAAAGACATAATCAGTATAAGCAGCTAAATAACAACCTCCTACCGAGACACCGAACCCATGTCAGCAGCTTCAAGCATAGCAAAAAAAAAAAATACAAATCATAGTACAAACAATTTAAGGTTTTGGCGTCTAATTCACATCAAATTGTACATATGTAGATGGATCTAATAAGGCCTGAAACTATGAATTTAAATAGAACATTATTGCTCAAAAGTTAAAGGATAGTCAAGCATAGTCGTTACAATCAAGCATAGTCAAGCGTAATCTGTGTTTCAGTTAATTAGTGGTAAGTGATTTTTAACAACCAGGGATGACTATGTTCCAGAGATCATTTTAGCTAATCAAAAGTAATCCATGCTCCAAAGATGACTTTTTAACAAGCAAAAAATACAACAGTAAGACAGTAACAGGATTAAATGAGACAAAATAGGCCATACAAGATGCTGGACAGATTGTAGAATACTTGAACAAAACATTTGACCATCTTTGGGGGACATTTCTACTTGCAAAATTTGAAGTGTCTTATTCTTTAAAATTCTCTTATTTCCCTCTTCCAACATCTATAACTAAATTCGTAATCCTTCCACTAAATTTTATAAATCCCAGACCTGCAAAACACCTTTCTCTCTATATCAAAAAAATCCTCCCAAAAGGTATCCCCTAAACAGAAAACAAACTCAAATCAAACACCTGGTGGACTAAACATAACGCCAGAAATGCTGGCCAACTACTCACCAATGTGTCGATTCTTGGGCTTACGGTAATTTTCTTCAATGTGGTTGATAATTACCAAACTAGTATTCCGGAGCTTTAGAACATTGGGGACGTTGTAGTTTTGGGCTAAATATACCCCAAAAACCATACCTAACATAAATGAAAAACAGTCCTAATTAATCCCATTCTTGTTTTTTTTTTTAAGTTCTTATTGTCTATGGGCTTTTCGGTAATCCGGAGAATTGAGGATGGAAGCTCTAATACATGGAAGAACTAATGCAACGGAGAAGGAGATTATTGCACCCACAACTTAAATCTTTCTATGAGATTATTGAACCCACAACTCAAACAATCTAAAAGAAAAAAAATTAGGGCAACGTAATTGGGGGAAAAAGAAGAAAAACAAGGAGAGATATGAGAGGACTTACCTTAGAGTTAGGGGAGAATGAATCGATTTCAGCTTGGGGAATCCATATTTGGCCGAGAGTTTAAGGAAAATGGAGAGTGTTTTCTCTTCTTTGAGGGATGCGAGATAGAAAAGTGAAGAGTCAGAGTGGGGAGTTTGGGAAAAGGAACGGTGGCTTGTATCTCTCTGGAGAGTACTATGAGTTAAAGAGTGTTTATTTCTCCCAATTTTCAACAAAAGAGTCCCCGCCAACTTTTTTACTATTTTGTCGTCACAAAATTTCGGTACTAGTTAATTCAATCAATTTTGTAACTTTAACTTTTATTTGAATTTACTAACATATTAATTTTTTTGAAAATAATTTACTAATGTATTATTAACCATTTGTTGTTAACCATACTGTCTCAAAAATTATTAACCATACTGTGTCAAAATTGTAATTGGTAGAAATTTTAAATAGAGCATATTCAATTAACAAAGTACATTTTAAATAGCACACATTCAATTAACATCCAATACAAAACTTCACTATTAATCCATTATCTTCAAATAAGAAAAAAATGCACAATTAAACTAATGCATAAAGTGTATTAGATAATTAAGTATAGAGCTTAGGATTTATCCACTACGATAGCTAGTTCAATTTGAAAACTCTTATTTATATTCATATCAAATTAACTAATAATCATTCTAAGTTAAGTACTGTCGCGCCCCATTTTTTACAAGAAAAATAATTGAATTGAAAAGGTGAATTTTTTATTTGAAAAATGAATTTTGATTTACAAAGAAAATAAAGAAAAATATGGGTCTAAATGGGACTTGAAAATGCGACGATTCGACCCAAAATATAGTTTAAAAAGGGTTTTTTAAATGAGAAATGGAGTCGACACTTGGTATTGAGTTAGGGTGTACCAAGTCACCAAAAATGAGTTTTCAAAGGAAAAAGTAGAAAAACCCCTTTTAAACGACTCCTAGTCTACGAAAATCAAAGGAAAGGTTCGGGAGTCACATTTGACGAAGAGGAAGGCAAGGATAAAAATCCAAGGCACCCCTTCGACCGAACCAAGGCTAGTTGCGTGATTTAGTCAAGGATTTTCTTATTTTTTTTAACCAAAAGATTTATCACATTTGGATGTACTATATGAATGCAAACCCTAGACCTAGGGGGTATCGGGGGGCAAAATTTCTCTTCAAAGCTTGAATGGTGCCAATCACATTAATTGTGATGCCCAATAATGATTCTTTGGAGAGGTCACGAATAATGCAAAAATATGAGACTCTAAGAAGAGGAAAAGAATAAAATAATTATAGCAATATATATGTCTTAAAGGAATGCATCATGTCGGGTATGGGGGACTAATGTTCGTGACTCAATTTTCCCTTTAATAGAGGGAATACGAGCGTGCTAAGGCTAAAAAAGCCAAACTCGTCCATATCCCATATTCAAGGGTTATTCCCTAATCTAATCAAACAAATGAACTAACCTAGTTCTAATGCCTATATGAAATGCAAGTCTAATGTCATGTTTCATACAAAATGGTATATATATATAGGGAAATTAGGGATAAGGGATATACGTATAAGGGGAATATCATACAAAATGATAAAAAGCCCTAAAAGGTGAAAAATATGCATGAGATGAAGTGTAGTCATACAAAACATGATCTAACGCGCGAAGGGCTCCTAAGGGCTAGCGTTGGACTAGCCCACATCTACGCTCTCTCACAAGCATTGGACTTGCAAGAGCTCGAGGGGACAACCATGACTAGCATTGGACTAGCCACGGTTACATGCATTTGCATCCATCATACACATATATAAGTAATGTGCATAATTAAAGCAAGTAGACATGTGAGCACGTAATTCACATAACACATAAGCATGCATATCTAGATGCCAAAACCTAAGAAAGCGATTAAACACATAGGACATACGCATGCAAGTCACACAATGCAAGTAAAACAAATAAAATCCTAACTATTACATTCGGGGGGGAAGCCTACTACAATCTAAGAGGGAAGGAATTAAATGAAATGATATAATAGCCTAACTATTACAATTGTGGCATTCTAGTGCCTTTCAAATGATCAAAAATTGAACTAAAATAAAATAAAAATACTAAATTAAAACAAATAAAGCGAATAAATAAATAAATAAAATGAAAGCATTCAAATGGCATGCAATTGAGCACATAAAGTCACATAAGGCACATAAGGTCAAATAAAGTCAAGAATAAAGGACAGAGTGAACCTCCCTTGAGTTGATGCCCGAATAGGGTGCAATTACTTATTTACCCCCCAAAATAAAAGAAAGGATCAAGGCACCACTTTAATTAATAAAACAATCATAGAGATGAAAATGAATCATTAAATTGAATCAATTAAATCATATAAACAACCCACATTCAAGAAGTCAAAAGAATAAAAGAAAATTTTGGGGTCAAAGTTAAAGCAAAGTAAAGTTTAGGGACCTCTTTGCAATTAAATTAAGGACCCAATTGAAAAAAGTTGAAAATGTCTAGGGCCACAGTATAGTTAAGGAGAAATCCAGGGACTGGTTTGCAAATCCAGTTACCAGATTGTTAAAAACAGGCCATTGGGCCATTTTATTTATTTGTTTGGGCCAAAACTTCCCCCCCAGCCCAATCGAAACCCAAGCAAAACAGATGGGCTAGCCTAATTGTTCTTACCAATTGAACCCAACTAATCACAAACCCAATCCTAAAACCCCAACCAAAAAATGTTGGGCTCTATCTTCCTAAGCCCAAACAAAAAACTTCTTAATCCACAACATGTATTTCACTAAGCCCAACAAGATAAACAAATCAACTAAAATTATTAAGCCATAATTATGACCTAAAATCAAGAATTAATCTATCCAAAAAGTCACATAAAATATGCAAACAGAGGATTAAACTTAAAAGGGTAAAATTAGTTCAATTTTCCCAGATTTTGGGTCATAGTGAAACAAGGGAAGACCTGGGGGGCCAAGGTGCAATTTTTGAAAGTTTTATGCAAGTTCATGCAAAGTTACGAAGCTTATGTTTCTGCAATCAAAAACACACACGCTGCTACTTCACTTTCATTTCAAATGAGGATTCCAGACAAACTTTGATCAAGAACTTTTCATCTAGACTTCAAAACTCAAATTAAGCAATAACACACACATACACCACATCCAAACAAGCAGGACTTAAAAGGAACTTGCGCAAGTTTTTAAGAAATTTTCATGCACATAACTTCATGACGTCTGATGTAGCAGTATGCAAACCAATTATGGTTCAAATATCAAACACTTCCCGCAACAAACAAATCAAACTCTTCGAACAATCCAAAACATTCAACAAGCAAAAATGAAGTTTGTTGCAACTTTCGGCTGCAACCTTCTTCCTTATTCCGTCGGGTAGATTAAATACAAGACCCAAGCAAAACTCCCTAGTTTATCAATCTAAAATCAACAAGGCTTCAACCCAGTCAAATAACATCATCCAAACATGATCATCTATCTCAGAAAATCCAAACACCACAACTAAATAGAAAAGGCAGCAAAGAATCATTAATATTTGCCGAAAACGTCAAACCAAACTTTCAAGGAAACATCCTGAGACCTAAACCATGAAAACAACAAAATGCTAGGCAAACCATCCACAACTTCCTAATGTCTGTAGAGGGAGCTTTAAAACAAGAACGGGCAGCCCATTTGAAAGCATGCTACATTTTGGAATTCATGATCAGTAGGCATTGCAGGAGTTGAACAAAAACTGGCCATACCATAAACCCAATCGAAATTTCGAATGACGTGCAAAACAAATCTATTAGATTTTCCTCGTCTAAAACCCAAAGCTTGAATATAACCCCAGCTCTAGATTTACAAATGGGGCGTGAATGCAAGGCTGGAAAACTGGGAAAGCTGGAGAATTTTTAACCGAAAGATATGCAAAGCTGATAAATTTTCTTCTTTCCCGTAACTAATGAAATGCACAGAATATGGCTAGAATTCCTTCTGCATAAGCTCTTCTCTTTTGGCTGAAGATTTTTGTTTGAGCATTTCATCAAACAACACATAAGTGTAACAATTTCAGCAATTCCCTACCCCAACAAAGTCACGGCTAGCCTTAAAATTATCAGAAAAACCCAGAAACTTCAACTCGATCCACAAATAAAGCATGTATGTTCTAAAAATCTTAACAATCGACATGAAAATTTTGCCATAGCAGCCCGCGGCAGAGTAATGAAATGCAACGGAAAGAGGCGACTTACAGTGATCCGCAGGCGGCGGTGCTGGCTCCGGACGTGGTGGTGGCGGCTATGAGCGACAGCGGTTCCAGCAGCTCTTCAAATGAGTAGTCCTTGCTCTGTTTTCTTTGCAGCTCTATCGTCTTTCTCAGTCGCAAGACCTACGCTTTTGTCTCGTCCGCCGACCTCTGTTTTTCTTTTGCTTCTCATCCGCCTAAAGCTTTTCCCTCTGGCCCTTTCCTTAGCTTTCTTTCATTCATTTTTCCGAAGCCTTGCTCCCTCAGCCGTAGCTTTCCCCTTTCCTCATTCTTTCTCAGTCGACCGATTGTCTAAACTCTCAGCTGTCCCTCTCTTTTCTCTGTTTTAGTTTCTTTTCTTTCCTCCCTGAAACCCTAGTCGTTCTCTAGCTCTTCCCCTTTTTCTGCAATTTTTCCCCCGTCTACTATCTCTGGCTTTCCTTCTCATTCTGCTCTCCTGAAAGTTCCCCCTTTTTTTGTTTGCGGCTGCTTCATTTTTAAAGGCACCCCAAAAAAACTAAACCTAATATGAAAGGCCAAGATTTTAAACTCTAAAGTAGGCTTATGTGTCTCATTCTTGTCCCTTTGATTGACTTTTCCTTTTTTTTTCTTTTTCCCTTTTCTTCTTTTTCTTTTTTTTTCCCGAAAATTTAGTGCAAAACTCTTAATTCAATTAAAGCAAGACAAGAGACACGAATCGAAACAAAAAATCAAATAAAATAAAAACCTAGAATTGAAACAAACAAAATAAAAATTAAATGATTAAAGTTTAATTAAATTATAAAATGACTTAAAAATAAAAGACTAAAAGTAAATGAAATTAATCAAAAATAAAAATAATAGTAAACAAAAATACCTTAAAAATTTGGTGTCTACAGTTTGCCCCTCTTTGTCTGAGTTTTGGAAAAACTTGAGACAAAGAAGTAGACACCAAATACTTACCTGTGTTATTTGGCTGCGAATGACTCGAACGACTGACGCTTTTGCAATGAAAACTGTACAAAAATTTAAACCATGGGACTGACCCGAATGAGAATTTAATCATGGGACTGACCCGAACGAAAATTTAAGCATGGGACTGGCCCGAACAAGAAATTTAAAATCATGGGACTGACCCGCACAAAATTAAAATCATGGGACTGGCCCGAACAAGGGGATTTAAATCGGGACTGACCCGCAACAGAGAATTTAAAATCGGGACTAACCCGAAACAGGAATTTAAAATCGGGACTGACCCCAACAGAAATTTAACATCGGGACTGACCCGAGGGGACTGACCCCAACAGAAATTTAACGGGACTGACCCCAACAGAAATTTAAAATCGGGACTGACCCCAACAGAAATTTAAAATCGGGACTGATCCGAGGGGACTGACCCCAACATGAAATTTAAAATCGGGACTGACCCGGGGGGACTGACTCCAACAGAAATTTAAAATCGTAAAGTGCTCACTAGTGGGACTAACCCATGTTTAGTGGCAATGCAAATGAAGGGCCCACTGGTGGGACTAACCCATGTTCAGTAGCGGTGAAAAATAAAATGCACGCTAGTGGGACTGACCCATGTTTAGCGGCAATGAAAATGAAATGCACACTGGTGGGACTAACCCATGTTCAGTGGCAGTGGAAAATGAAATGCACGCTAGTGGGACTGACCCATGTTTAGCGGCAATGAAAATGAAATGCACACTGGTGGGACTAACCCATGTTCAGTGGCAGTGAAATGAAAGGCTCACTAGTGGGACTGACCTAACGGCTAGTGGCGGTGCAAAATCAAATGCTCACTAGTGGGACTGACCCAACGGCTAGTGGCAGAATAAACGAAATGCTGGTATGTATAAAGAGACTGTATAAGATTTTTTCAAAAAATTGTCCAAAGATTTGCCCCAGTGTGATGAATTGGTCAGTGGGATTAAACTCGAGCCTGCCTTTGAAAATTGGTCATTGGGATTACACCCGAGCCTGTCTTGATGGTTGGTCAGTGGGATTACACCCAAGCCTGATCATTTTCTTGGTCAGTGGGATCAACACCAGAGCCTGCCTTGAGAATTGGTCGGTCAGTGGGATAGCACCCGAGCCTGCCTTCGATTAGTCAATTGGTCAGTGGGATAGCACCCGAGCCTGCCATGATAATTGGCAAATTGGTCAGTGGGATCAACACCCGAGCATTCCTTAAGAATTGGTCGGTCAGTGGGATTACACCTGAGCCTGCCTTGATGGTTGGTCGGTCAGTGGGATTGAACCCGAGCCTGCCTTGATGGTTGGTCAGTGGGATAATACCCGAGCCTGCCAAGGTTGGCGAGATAAAACCCGGTCCCAACGAGATGTAAGCGGCACAAAGTCTAGGCCCAGCATGACTTTTGTGATGTTGGCGGCACAAAATCCAGGCCCAACGTGATGTTTCAAAAACAAACAAGAAATTAATTTTGATTTGTCAGGAAACCATAAATTAGACTTGATTTTTTTTAATTTTTTGATTTTTTGATTTTTTTGATTTTTTTTTCGAGAAAATCTTTTCAACAAATCTGACCTAGTGTGAGGCCCTTTTTCGTTCTTTCTTCTTTCTTCTCTTTTTCCAATATCGGCCTTTCACATCACTGGATGCTTCTTCATTATGTTCAGCCATGAATACCTGCACAGGGGCTTTCCAAAGTACAACATGTACTTAAATTTATTGATGCATCTACTACTCATGAAAAGAGCAGCGTAATTGATTTAAGAATGTCTTGCTTGACTTTTTGACGAGATCCTCAAATGGACTATAAAAAATTTGCCCCAGTGTGGGCTTATTTTGCGAAATCCTACACATAAAAATTTTGCCCCAGTGTGGGCCCATTTGATTGCAAAAATTGGTTTGGATGCCTCTCCATTTATTTGAACAAAATAAGAAACTGTGTTTCCTATATAATGTGAAGAAAATTGAACGTCTTATTTAGACTCATACAGAAAATTTCATGATGAATTTCTCAAAATAATGCCAAATTACAAAGATTTCTTCCTCACTTTAGCATCGATGCTTTGGGTAATAGGTCACCATTTCTTGTTGGCTCATCTTTCAGGACCAATCAAGTGACTTTATTTCTGATTTTGAGGTGGCTAAGGAAAGTG
>NC_040040.1:47202146-47234344 GCF_003713205.1 Coffea eugenioides
ATTAGGGCCTTGGCGTTTCAAGCTTACGTTCAAGCATCAGCTATGAAAGGTTCACCGGTGAAAAGATATATAAATAAATAAATAACAAGGGAACGCCGAGGAGAAGAAGTCAGAGGGTACCAATTTAGATTTATAGGAATAAAGAAACGGAAAATTAATACCGACTTTCTCAGGTGCACCTGCTACCGCAGATAGGCATAGAACGTGGATTTGTGGCTAATCCTTCCTTGGCTTGAGCCTCCCTCACCACTACTATTGCGTTTATTCGTTTTGAATGACCAATTATGTGACGTCACCCATTGCCAGCCATATGACTTCATGATCAGGAGTTTCTTCTGCCCCCACACCTTAGGATATAGAAACAAATTCAATAGATATAGACATTAACAGTTTAATATAATAAATATAGGCATTATTAATGTAACAAAATGTTAAAAACACACTAAATATTTTGATACATTAAAATTTGCGAGTGACATGCATTGGATTGAGGCCTAGTTTGGAAGTGTAGGATAGAAAGATATCTGCTGAGAATCGTTTGTCGTCAAAACTTTGCTATTTGGCTTTCTGGAAGGTCAGTTGCGCATTTTCAAATCTTTTCTTCCAGTGTTATTTCTCTCTGCTTTCAGAAACAGGAAATTTTCTTTTAACTTAAAATCATCCCAAATGATTCGATTGCTCTTTTTTTTTTTTTTTTGTTGGCTTTCTTCAATAATCTCCAGAGAGTAAGAAATTTCTTATTAGAGTAGTTGGTTATCAAGTGAATCTTAAGATTCTAATTGAATGTTGATCAAGGGATCAAATCCATTCCTTTACCTACATTTTAAATTCAGAATTTTTGAAAAAAATTTGCTAGTGAATGCGTAAGCATCAGTCTGGATCAATGATGATTCAATCCCCCAATTTTTCTCTTGACTTCTTTGGATCGGCCCTCCCCCTAATATGCAGTAGAAGTTTTATAGCTTAAAATTTATTGCGTCTAGAAAAAAAAAAAAGGAGTAAGAAATTTCTACACTTCTTTTTATTTTTATTTTTCCTCTCTCTCTCTCCTATGCTTTCAAACAGACTGCAAGGCTTGTTAAATTGTAAAATAAAAAAGCTTTCAACCACCGGTACGTCATGAACATGCCAAATGTACCGTCGAACTAATTATGTACCCCAATATATGTCCAGACATCCAGTGTCGTCGTTTCCTCGTTGCCGAGATGCTTTGTTCTATTGATATGATATTAACGTTATAGTTTTTGGCAGGGTCTTTGACCCCACCCACTCCTCCCCCCCAAAAAAAAAAGGATATTTTCTTTCTACTAATTCACCAGCAGCAGCACAACTCAAATTGACATCTCAAAGCGTGAGTTACTTTCACTCAAATTCTCTTGGAGCAGTAATAGCGATTTTTTCTTGTTCAATTATGGCACTTTGACAACATTCAATATTTGATTCTCATATGCATCTCAATGCGCCCAATAAATGGCGTTAAATGATGTCTTTTACTGCATTTTCCATGTAGAATTTATTCATACAACAGCAACGAGGCCCCGTTTGGATTGCATTTTCCATGATTTTTCATGAAAAAATTACTGTAACGATTTGATGTATGTGAGAGAAAAAGATAATAGGAAAATGTGATAACGGAAAACGATGCAATTTTTCGGACAAAAAATGACAATCCAAACAGGGTACACACAAGTTAATTAGTGTCAAGGCTTGCCAAGTTTAAGGTTTGAATTCTATTGCTAAGGGTGAGAAGGGTGTGAGGAGGGTTGAGAGAATAAGAAAAAAAAGTGTCAAGTCTATCGTACATGTGGTAATACTCGTATATTGGTAGCGAAGTCATTCCAAAAGCGGTAATGTCACCGGCTCAAATATAAGTCATAACCAAATACAAAAAGAAAAAAAAAGAAAATTGTTCTCTATTATTTATTTTTATGGCATACGTAATGTTATAGCTATATATTTAAATCAATTATTTCATTTATTCTATTGAAAATATCATATTTTCCTTTTTAATATGTCCAAAGATATTTGTCACTTACCTCAAATAAGCTACAAACTTTTATTCCTGCCCTAAACTTACCCTTGCATTAAAAATGTGCATAACAGTCAAACTAGTGGGGCGGCTATGTTAACAATTGTTCACATGCATGTGCCTGAGTAATGCCAAGCTTTGCTATTGGAGCATGCATGTAAGCACCAACAAAAATTATTTGACAGGAGGTTAATTGAAATATTTATTTGAAATAATTAAGGTAGCACTTTTTGTGCTATGATAAATGTGAAATAAAAAGATGGTTGAAATTTGTGTTTTTCATATGAGTAGAATAAAATTTCATTTTTTTTTGGCAGATCTTGATAACCAAACACACTCAATTGAGTCGTTAATTTTAAAAGTGCGTAAATTCAAGCACTTTGGGCAACCCATTAGGATTGCTATTTTTTGAAATACTCATACAAAAATGTATTATAGTAATTTGATATATGTAAGATGAAAAATGATTGATTGAAAATATGTTCATAAAAAACGTAAAATTTCTTTTAGAAAAAAAAAAGGCAATTCAAACATTTTTTTTCTAGGCAAGATGGGCAGTTAGTCAGTGACAATCTAGGCAGTTCAAACACTTGATTTGTGTCCAAGACTACTGTTGATAAAAATACGTGGTTAATCACGTCTACCTTTCTTATGCTTTAGCCAAATTGCAAGAAGACCTTTCGAAGTTTGAAAAATAACAGTCACCCTCCTTTAACTTCAAATAGGTATCTTACTATATAACTAACACATAAGTAGGGGTTTGGTATTAGTAACAAAAAGTGTTAACATTTTTACCTTTTCAAAAAATACATTTTCAATATTTACTATTATCTATCCACATCTTATTTGGAAAATGTTTCACTCCTATATAACCATTACCATATAACTATCACTACACTCCCCTATTAATTGATTAACTAATCCACTAATAAACACTGCATCACTTCCCAAAAGTCTTTTTAACTAATTTTTGATTCTATATATATATATTTTATTATTTGTTTTTTCTAAAACATGTACACATAATGTGTGCCCCACCCAGCAATAATAAATAACCCCTTCTTGTTAGTTTATTAACGCTTGTTTATCCTAATCAAACCAAAACATACGTAAAAGTAAAAAATTATCCCTTCATGTCTTACAGAGAAAGGAAGGAAAAAATAAAATTTGATATAGAAAAAGAAAAAGTATAGCCAAGAAAAACCAATGCCTTTACTTCTCTATTCATCGTCGTTCTTGTTCCAGAAACCACCACTAACTCCGCCAGTGCATTCCCAATTTGCTTAATATAAGAAAAAACAAACCCCAAATCTTATTCTCTTGCCACCAACAACCTCCATTAAGCCTAGGTCTTGAGCCCCATGAGCATCTACACTTCCTACACAGATCTGAAATGGGCATCAACAAAAGAGCCAATTCCAATAAATTGGGGAAAAAAGATTATAAAATGCTCATTTGAGTGGTTAAAGGTGATAGAGATGCATCAATTAGTGTTATGATTGATCTCAAAACTTAAATTGCAGATGAAATGACATAACAAATAGGTGAGGACTCTAGAGTTCAAGGGTGCAAAAATGGTTACCAAAGTAGAGGGAAGAGGTGAGCATGAGTGGATGAGTTTTTGGGCATGAAAAACAAATATGGATGGTTTCATGGTTCAATAAAAGAATCAATACAGTTTCTAGAAACGTTTTTGTTGATCATTAGTTCCTTTGCTCAGAATGCACTCAGACTTGACTTAAAAAAAATAAAAAAATTCTAGAATCATGTTATCATCTTTACAACAATAATCAATGTTCAATGGCTTGAGTTTCATTAGTGAAATTTGTTGGAGTCAGGAATTGGGACTTTGGATATTATTATAAGACGTTATAGTTTGGACGAGTACCGGGGAAGAGGATGAAAATAGACGACGGTGGTGGATTCGTTTTGGGGAAGAGTCTTTCTGTTTACACATACTAGTGTGTATTTCAACACCACCGTTTAGCAAATGTTAGGTCAAAGGGGGTGGCAGTTATTTTTCAAACTTCAAGAGATTTACTTGTAGTTTGGTTAAAGCACGGGGAGGTAGATATAATTAACCAAAAAATTTTATATTCTTGGAATGTTTGAAATATGTCTAATTGTTCTTCAAAAAGAAAAATTGTAGTAGAGCCAAAAAGTTTGGCGGAGTCTAAGAAAAGTAAGATAAAAAGGTAATTCAAAAATTTGCTCACACAAAATAAATGGTAAAATTTGTTCTCAAGTCAGGGTCGATGTTCTAGTTGGCTGCCAAGGCCCATTGGTATTGTACTATTATTCAATTGCTGCAACTAGTTAGCTACTTGTTTTTTTCCCATTTTTTCCCTGTATGTCCTCATGAATCAACTTGCAAGGAAGTTGAAAGGATGAGAAAAACTGGACTTTGCATTGAACTTTTCCTGTGTAGATTCTAATTGGATTTCTATTTTTTAAAAAAAAAATTTAAGTAATGACACCAATTTTCGGCCAACAAGTTACCACTTATAATGGTTTTTAGGTTCTTCTCTTATCCATGAATTCATGAAACACCTCGAAGAAGAATTCAAGTAAAAAAAATAACTTTTGAACTGATTATGCTTTACAGCCTTAGAATAGGGAAATTCATGTGGTAAGCGAGCAGTTATTGGACTTCAATCTCATACCATTGCTCCTCCAAAGTTATATCAATTTCACTTCTCAAAAGTTACTTCCATTCTAAATTAACTCAGTTTAGTAACAATTTCAGTTTTCATAAAGTGTCATCATATCCATGAGTAATTCAAATACTTGAAAAAAAAGGAGGTTAAAAAATTATAGTAATTGACTACCAATTCTGTGAATTTTTTTTTCTTTTTTGGACCATCTGGTCTATAGCAACACATGAAGCACGGGTTTATAAAAGTTTCTAATCAAAAAGCTCTGTAGTTATAATAATCTTCTTGGCAATGATAAGGACGATAATTGCCAAGAATAGCACTGAGTTTAGGGTGACCATAGGAGGATCATTTATATCGTTTCAGTTTTTCATTGTTTTCTAGTCTTTGGACATACAGATGAGTGAACAACAGCTCTTTGATGGTTTTTGACTCAAAAGACATTGAAAACTATTAAAGGAATTAAGTATCTAGTGGACATAAACACGGCTAGCCCACAGAAATTTTTTTTTTTTTTTTTGGTAATAGGTGTTGTTATGAATTTAATGTATGCACTGGTCTCATGCGTGTGTACGGACTAGTCTGTAAGAGGTTTAGTTATGGTTTGAAATATTTTTTTTAATGGTAAATCCCGTATATAGGGAAAGGGACGGTGTCCCTAAATTTTAATAAAAAAATAATAATAAAAAAAAAATGAAAGGGACATAAACCTTACCTCAAAAATAAAGTACAAGGAAAATTTTGAAAGAAATCAAAGCGAGAGAAGTACTTTTTTACAATATTATGAAAATCTAAATAGTGAAAGATCAGCTGTTTTTTGGGGTATTTTTGAAAAACTTTGCTGTAACAGAATTTTTAAAATATTTTTTGGAATATTTTTAAAAAATATTTTGAAATATTTAAAAGTAGAAGAGTTTCTAAAATATACTTTGAAATATTTTTTAAAATTTTAAAAAAATTAAATTAATTTTTACATTACCTTTTAGAGTACTTTTTAAAAAATTTTATTGTCTTTGAAAAACTAATTTTTGAAAAACACTCCAAAAACAGGGGATCCAAACAGAGTGCAAGTCTCTCAAGCTTTAGCTCTCCATGCGCTGCTCTAGGCAATGATGCAAACTCCGTAAAAATCTTATCCGAGTTAGCAGTGAGTCCAGAATTAGACAAAATATCAGCTGTCCTATCCGAGTTAGCAATGCTGAATTGAAAGACGAGAAGCAATCAAAGTCTTTAATGTAGCTATTTCCCTCTGAACCATGCAAAATTTCCTTGAAGTATGTTCACAAGCACTTGTGAATCTACTTCTATATGAAAATCAAAGAAACCTCTAGCAATGCAAAGACGGATGACAAAAAGAACCACCTTAACTTCTGACTACAAACTCATGCACACCCCAAAGTTATAGGAAAAAACCAAAACAAATTGTCCTTGCTAATCTCATAGCACACCTCCTCCAGCAGAGACCCTACGATTATTCTTAGAGCACCCATCTGTATTTAATTTAAAGGAAGCTAAAGGTGGAATCCAATGAACCATCTTAACTTTAATCGACTTATGAAATTGAAGAATATAAGAAGAAAATTTTTGCCAAGAATGAGAAGTCTGCAATAATGAACTCAAAAACAATGAAGTATGTCCTTCACATCTTCCCAGATTCAGCTTGCCGTTGAATTTCAACAAATGTTGGCAGCCTCAATTCTTGAATTTGGAAGCCAACATTATTGACTTCTCTTTGGCACAATTCTAATCCCATATCGGTGGGATTATTGGTAGAAGCTTGGCTTGAGAGCTCTAAAGTCCTCCCAATTGAGATGTACCAAAAACACCAACAAAAGAATTACCCAAAAAAAGGATTTTGTAATTCTTTTGTAAATCTTTCTTCTCCTAAATTATAAGAGTAGGCTGCTTGAGTGGTGCTCGGAGATTAGGCAAAATTTGCCGAACTCCGTTATCAATTTTTCGGGTGCGTTCTTTCCTTATCTCTTTTATTTATTCTGCACTTATTTAGTAGTTTCTTTTCTATTGTAGTATAGTATTCAATATATTTGTCTATATTTGTCGGGTTTATTTGTAGTATTTTATACGATTCATTTGGGTGTATTTTTTTATTCGTGTGTACGTAATATTTATGTATACACGGGTCTAGTTGTGATAATACACCGTGCACGTAAATTCTATCTAGGAGATTGTGTTTTAAGTGGGACCGCTTGTGACCCCTCCAGCCTTTCCCGGGAATTTACTTGAAATGGTAATTCTGTCTAAGGAGATTGTTCGACGATCTTTCCTGAAAATTACTAAATCGGTTTAATCACTAGTTGTATTTTTTGAGTGAGAAATTACCTGATTTTCCCAACAAGTGGTATTAGAGCCGAAGGTTCGTCTTTTGGCTTGTTTGTAGTTTGTTATGTTGAATACTATCATTTGAGTCTGTAATGGCATCTGACAATTCCACGTCAAGAATTATATCTGGGGCATCGGCTTCCTCGTCTGCATGGTCGAGAATTCCAATGTCAAGTTCGAAACTGGCGGTGGAGATATTTGATGGTACTGGCCATTTCGGCAATGTGGCAAGGTGAAGTCATAGACTCCCTTTTCCAACAGGGTCTTGACATTGCCATTGAAGAAAAAAAATCAAATGACATAGAAGAGAAGGAGTGGAGTACCATAAATCAGTTGACATGCGAAAACTATTCGATCGTGTTTGTCCAGAGAGCAAAAGTCATGCTTTCAAGAACGAGACTTCTGCATGAAAATTGTGGAGGGCATTGGAGGAGAAATTTCTGAAGAAGAGTGGTCAAAATAAACTCCTAATGAAGAAAAGATTGTTCCGATTCGATTACCAACCAGGTACTACTATGAATGAACACATCACTATGTTTAATGAGTTAGTAGCAGACTTGTTAAATTTATATGTACATTTTGAAGATGAAGATTTGGCTTTAATGTTGTTGTCGTCCCTTACTGATGAATTTGAACATTTGAAAACTACGTTATTTCATGGAAAAGAAAATGTGTCTTTAGATGCTGTATGTTCTGCTTTGTATAGTCATGAATTGAGAAAGTAGAATAAAATGAAGAATAAAGTAACTACAGCAGATGAAGCGTTAGTGGCAAGAGATCGTCAATAAAGCCAATCAAAGGGAAGAAGAGGAAGGTCCAAATCAAAAAGCAGAGTTGCCAAAGATGAGTGTACTTTCTGTCGTGAGAAAGGGCACTAGAAAAAAGACTGTCCAAAATTAAAGAAGAAAGGGAAAACTCTGCAAGACGTAAATGTTGCAGAATGCAAAAGTGATGCGGAATCAGATTTCTCTTTGGCTGTATCACCTTTAATATCCCATTCAGATGAGTGAATTTTGGATTCAACTTGTACCTACCATATGTCTCCCATGTGGGAGTGGTTCTTTGAATTTGAAGAACTTGATGGTGGAGTTGTGTACATGAAAAATGACAATCCATGTAAAACAGGTGGGATAGGTTCAATTAAACTGCGTAATCATGATGGATCCATTAGAATCTTGAAGGATGTTCGGTACGTGCCGAATTTGAAGAGAAATCTCATCTCCTTGGGACTCTTGGAGTCAAAAGACTTGAAAGTGAATATGCGAGATGGAATTCTTAAAGTAACTTCGGGAGCACTTGTGATGTTGAAAGGTGTGAGGAAGAATAATCTGTATTACTACCAAGGTAGTACAGTTGTTAGGACAGCAGCAGCAGCAACATCTTCCAATAGCAAGAAGGATGCGGAGGCAACAAAGTTGTAGCATGTGCGATTGGGACATGCTGATGAAAAATCCTTGCAAAATCTTGCCAAACAAGGATTATTGAAAGGTACGAAAGTTTGCAAATTAGAATTTTGTGAGCATTGTGTTCTGGAAAAACAAAGAAGAGTGAAATTTGGCACTGATATCCATAATACCAAGGATATTTTAGAGTATGTGCACTCAGATGTATGGGGACCTGCCAAGACTCCATCTCTTGGTGGCAGGTATTATTTTGTCACTTTTATTGATGATTTTTCCAGAAGAGTTTGGGTGTTTACTATGAAGAGCAAGGATCAGGTGCTAGAGATTTTCCTTAAATGGAAAGCTCAGATTGGAAATCAGATGGAAAGAAAGATCAAGATCCTCCGAACAGACAACGATGGAGAATATAAGAGTGATCCCTTCTAGAAGATATGCCAAGAGTGTGGCATAGTTTGGCACTTCACAGTTAGAAGAACACCTCAGCAAAATAGGGTGTCAGAGCGTATGAATAAGACACTAGTGGAGAAAGTACGATGCATGCTGTCTAATGCTGGGTTAAACAGAAAGTATTGGGTTGAGGCTATGACATACGTTCAACATCTCGTCAATCGCTTGCCATCATCTGCAATCGGTGACAAGACTCCATTAGAGGTATGGTTTGAAAAACCTACAACAGATTATGATTCTTTACATATTTTTGGTTCTACTGCATATTATCATGTAAATGAATCAAAGTTGGATCCACGTGCAAAGAAAGCTCTCTTTATGGGCTTTAATGCTGGAGTTAAGGGATACCGTTTGTGGTGTCTAGAAGCAAAGAAGACCATTATTAGCAGGGATGTTACCTTTGACGAATCTGCCATGTTGAATAAGGTAACACAAGATGGGACCAGTGGTACTCCGCAACAGGTGGAGTGTACGCCGAAACAGGTGGAGTTTGAGCAAATAATGGTGAGCCCAGCAAATAGCACCATCAGTGACTCTTCCATGGCAGAAGAGGAGTCAGATGAGGAAGAGATTTTAACCCAAGGACCTCAACAGCAGCAAGAGTCAATTGCCGTCAATAGGGCAAGACGAGAAATTCATAAATCTGCTCGTTTTGTTGACATGGTGGCCTATGCACTTCCAGTTGTTGATGATGTTCCATCCACATTTTTTAAAGCAGTTCGAAGTACAGAAAATGATAGATGGATAGATGCTATGGAAGAAGAAATGCAATCTCTTCAGAAGAACAAGACGTGGAAGTTGACACAACTACCGAAGGGTAAGAAGGCAATTGGATGCAAATGGATATTTGCAAAGAAAGAAGAATTTTCTGACAAGAATGATGTTCGTTACAAGGCAAGATTGGTGGTTAAAAACTACGCTCAAAAAGAGAGTTGATTATAATGAGGTATTTTCTCCAGTTGTTAAACATTCCTCTATTAGAATTTTGTTGGCCTTGGTAGCGCAGTTGAATTTGGAGCTATATCAACTTGATGTGAAGACCGCGTTTCTTCACGGTAACTTAAAGGAGGAAATTTATATGGCTCAACCAGATGGATTTAAAATTGCTGGTAAAGAGAATTGGGTTTGTAAACTAAGTAAATTGTTGTACGGATTGAAACAATCACCGAGGCAATGGTACAAATGATTTGACCAGTTCATGATGGGTCAGAAGTACACAAGAAGCAAATACGATCACTGTGTGTATTTGCGCAAGTTACGAGATGATTCCTACATCTACTTACTCTTGTACGTTGATGATATGCTGATAGTATCAAAGAGCCAAGTTGAAATTGACAAAATGAAGACTCAGTTGAGTAAAGAGTTCGAGATGAAAGATTTGGGAGAAACCAAGAAGATACTCGGCATGGAGATAAGTAGGGATAGAACGAGAGGCAAGCTTTGTTTTGACACAGAAGCAGTATTTGAAGAAGGTACTACAACATTTTGGCATGAATGAAAATTCAAAACCTGTAAGTACTCTGCTTGTTCCTCATTTAAAACTTAGTAACCTATTATCTCCAAAAACGGATGAAGAACGAGTATACATGGCGAAAGTCCCGTATGCTAATGTAGTTGGTAGCTTGATGTATGCAATGATGTGTACGAGACCCGACATTTCACAAGCAGTTAGTGTAGTAAGCAGGTTTATGCATGATCCGGGTAAGGGTCATTGGCAAGCTGTGAAATGGATTTTACGATATATCCAAGATACTGTAGATGTTGGATTAGTATTTGAGCAGGATGAATCACTTGGTCAGTGTATAGTTGAATATTGTGATTTTGACTATGCAGGTGATTTGGATAAGCAACGTTCTACGACTGGCTACTTGTTCACGTTTGCTAAGGCGCCAGTTAGTTGGAAGTCTACTTTGCAGCCAACGGTGATTTTGTCTACAACGGAGGCAGAGTATATGGCGATTACAGAAACTGTAAAGGAGACAATTTGGTTTCAAGGATTACTTGAAGATTTGGGAGTTGGTCAAAAACACATTGACGTGTTTTGTGACAGTCAGAGTGCTATTCACTTAGCAAAGAACCAAGTCTTGTAAGCAAGAACAAAGCACATTGATGTTCGCAATCATTTCGTGTGGGAAATTCTCGAAGAAGAGGAGATATTTCTCCAGAAGATTCGGACTACGGAAAATCCTGCAGATATGCTGACCAAAGTGGTTACAAGATCCCAGTTTGAACATTGTTTAAACTTGGTTAACATCCTGCACATTTGAGTTGGCGCCTGACGGCGCAAATTTGGAAGTATCGCTAAGGCCATTTGTTATTTGTTTGAGGGAGAAGGTTTGTATTTTTGGGTGGGATTAGAAATTATGCCAAGGTAGATATTTGTTGAATTTCAACAAATGTTGGCAGCCTCAATTCTTGAATTTGGAAGCCATCATTGTTGACTTCTCTTTGACACAATTCTAATCCCATATCGGTGGGATTATTGGTAGAAACTTGGCTTGAGAGCTCTAAAGTCCTCCCAATTGAGATGTACCAAAAATACCAACAAAAGAATTACCCAAAAAAAAGATTTTGTAATTCTTTTGTAAATCTTTCTTCTCCTAAATTATAAGAGCAGGCTGCTTGAGTGGTGTTCGGAGATTATGCAAAATTTGCCGAACTCCGTTATCAATTTTTCGGGTGCGTTTTTTCCTTATCTCTTTTATTTATTCCGCACTTATTTAGTAGTTTCTTTTCTATTATAGTATAGTATTCAATATATTTGTCTATATTGTCGGGTTTATTTGTAGTGTTTTATACGATTCATTTGGGTGTATTTTCTTATTCGTGTATACGTAATATTTATGTATACATGGGTCTAGTTGTGATAATACACCGTACACGTAAATTCTGTCTAGGAGATTGGGTTTTAAGTGGGATCGCTTGTGACCCCTCCAACCTTTCTTGGAAATTTATTTGGAATGGTAATTCTGTCTAAGGAGATTGTTTCAACGATTTTTCTTGGGAATTATTGAATCGGTTTAATCACTAGTTGTATTTTTTGAGTGAAAAATTACCCGATTTCCCCAACACTTGCAACAACCTCTCAAGGTAACCTTTAGCCCTCATGACAAAAAGAGTTCCCAACTTTCCATAAATTCCAGCATATATAAACTAGAGTAACTTTCGAAAGACAAAATGCTAGATCAGATTGTGTACGAGAAAGCCACCAACTCATTAACATAACTCTCAATGCACTCTCATTTGAAGAAATACCCAACGGAGATCAAAGAAACTCCAAATCTGAATTGCAAGCTCACCAGTGGAGTTTTGTCATGAAATATTGTTTCATGTTTTGTCAACTAATGAATAATGTCATACGTTATACAGTACAATCCACTTACGATTAATTCTTTAATCCATCTCTAGTGGGTGGGACTTGGATACTTTATTTATTACTAAAAATAAATTCTTTTGATGTTTCTTTGATCCATTCCTTTAATGCTGTGTATTGACTCCTTGTTTATCAAGTAGATACTTGTTGAGAGCCATTTAGTAATAAATAAAGTACAATGGGGAAGGGGACATAAACTATATTGCTGTTATAAATTTTGAGAATAAAAAATCTCCAAATGGTCCAACTTATATCTCACCCCCAAGATATGATTAATGCTTTTTTAGTAAACAAAAATGAAAAAAAAAAAAAGATTAACTCTTTGAGGCACAGGTCCCTACTAGAGCAACTATTTTCCTGGAAGGCCGACTGTTTCTGTAGAAATTTGTACTGACCAAATCATGAGCATGCCATACGAAAAAGTAACAAGAATTGAAAATAATAACTTGAAAATTAAAAGGATTAGATGATTATTGTTTGGTATCTTTAACTAAGATCTAAAAATTGCGGAGAACTGAAACACGAATATGGAAAAGAACAAGGAAATTTTAAGGAAGATTTTGATTTGAAAATGTCACTAATATCAATATTAATGAGAGATTAAATTTGAGTGCTATATGACAATATTTAAGGTTCCATCATTGCTTGTCTGTAGATAATGACCTTGGCACTGAATTGAAGGCCGTATGACATGTAAGAGGCATTCTTTAAATTAAATATTAATAGATTGCTGAGGCATTCTTTAGAGCTCACTTTTGCAGGTTAGCCCTGGCTAATTTTGTATATACCGTTTGGAGGGCAAGAAATCCGTTGATATCGAGTCTTTTTTTTCTTAAGTGGGAAATATTAAACCCAAGATCTCGTACTTATAATTTCTTTCGTCTTATCATCCAACCCAACTCTCTGCCAATATCAACTGAGTCAAATGGGATGCTACAGCAATTGTTCAGAGGATTATATCTGAGGTCCGGGCAACTATTGTTAGCTGGAAGGGGGTTAAAGGAGTAAAGAAAAATGGAAACTGCCTATAGCTTGGGATCTAGATCAAACCTTTCTATTTAATAAGTAGGACTGTGTAGTCTGTGTGCTTTCTTTTCTATCTTATTGTGTTTTTCCCTTGTAGCTTTTGGTGTACACCAATTGGTGAGCATTTTTTATAAGTCAATAAAAGTAGTAAGGTCATCTTAAAAAAAATAAGTATATATATATATATATATATATATATATATATATATATATATATGGCGTTGTGAAGGGCAAACTGACAACTAGGATACCTGTCAAGGGAAATAAGGACCTTTTTGCTGTAAACTTGCGTGACGTAAAATGGGAGAAAACATTTCCTTCGGGAGTTCATTTCATCGTTCCTTGTATGTTTCAAAAAAAAAAAACCGGAATATATTTGGGATCCTAAATCAGAAACAAAGAAACCGATAGCTTAATAAATCAAGACATGGCAGCAAGTAAAACAAATAGTGTAACACTTTTTTTTTAAAAAAAAAAGTAAATTAGCAACCATAGTAATAAATTACAAATCATTATCATTTGCATCTGTTATCTCAAAAGCAAGCCTAATTTAAGCAATTATTCAAACATTAAAATCATTGAACTAATTCTGGAAAAAAATAAAAAATATTTATATCTTGCGACAAGTTCGAAAACTGCTCAAGTTTTGAGGATCTTCTTCTTAGGGTTTTCTTGATCAGCTAATCCTGCATTTTGAAGTGCCCTTTTGGTTGTCTCTGTTGGAGATGGATCATTGACAGCATTGCGCTTAGCGAGGAATTTCATGAACCATAAAGCTGACTCCTTTGGATATCTTGCATTTTTATTTTTGAAGTTTACATGAATAATCCCGAAACGAGCTGTATAGCCCTCGGACCATTCAAAGTTGTCGAGCAATGACCATATAAAGTAACCTTTGACATTAACTTTATCCCTGCAAAGTGCAAATCACAAAAATCCTAAGTTTAAAGTATGCGCACAAGTAAGTCCAAATCTGGAATACCAAGTCCCATATCTTGGAAACTTACACATCCACAGCTTGTTTTACATACGCCAGATGATCATGATGATATTTGATCCTTGTCTTATCAATACGAGCTTTTGATACAGTAAGACCTGGATCATTTTCCTCATCAACACCTATCAAACAATGCAAATAAAGTTTGTCAGTTTTCCACATAATATTCATATTTCTTGCTATTCATGTTGTTTTTAAATTGATGAAAAAGCTAAAACTCTCTCATTAATTACCATTTTCAGTAATGAAAATAAGCGGACTGTTGTAATGTGTTTTGACGTATTGTAAGAGCTTGTAAATCCCAAGAGGATAAATGTATAGCCATTTAGAGGCAGCCTGAAATTAGATCATGTAAAACTGGTTAGTTGCTCAGCATTAATAATTAAATGTCAAAATTTTTTTAAATAAACCAAAGATTGACCAATCTCTTCAACTAGGAATGCGTGGACACTTAGGAAATTAGCCATATCTTACCCTTGGGCCAATGTCTGTTTTGCCATCAGGACCTACCGCTGTAAAGATTTTAGCAAAGAAAGAAAAGTCAGAGCCAGATTATGGGAAACGAAGGAAAAATAGAGTAGGAAGAAAGAGATCAATGACTAGAGAATTCCATGAACTTACTTTGAGTCTTAACTTGTTGATCAGTGGCATAGCTTAAAAGTTCACTTTTGGTCCCGGATGCATCACTAGCATATATAGCAGTATAATAATTCAATCCAAGAAAATCAAAAGACCCTTTCAAATTTTGGCTCTCTTCTTCTGAAAATTTTGGAAGGCGTGACTTCACAATATCCCTCATCCTTTTTGGATAGTCACCATAGGTTATTGGTGACATAAACCTGCATATGAAGGAAGCATTAGACAATCAGAAGCAACTAAAGTTTTATGTTGAATCAAAGCTCTAACTGATTTGTATTAGATCAATAATATCATAAATTTGTTTTTCCCTTCAATTGGCTATAGATTGCATATTGAAACAAATGATTGTGGCATATATATACCATCCGAACATAAAATCAGCCGCCCGCTCAACCGCTTCCTTGTCCTGTGGAGTATCATTAAGAGGTTCCCACCATTGTGACACTAGGGTTATTCCTATCTTCCCTTCTTGACCCTGCAAAAATATTATAACTGAACATTGATATCGAACATTTTTTGGGACTTAATATGTAACTTACATATCAAATTATTTTGCAATCTTAGAATTTCATCTAGATAGATAGCCTACCTTAAAGTATTTGCGGTACACTTTTACAGCTTCAGCGTTAGCAAGTAGCAAATGGTGTGCTACCACGTATGGCTCTGTGCCAGGATTACCATCCACAGGAATGCCTGAAAATAGATGGTTGCATCTGTGTCCAGTATTGCCTTCTTTGATATGTTCTGCTGTGGATACACCCCTACCGGGTGCATGGCCACCAGTGGTGTAGCCACTATAGGCAAAAGTCCACGGCTCATTCAATGTCATCCAATGTTTCACACGATCACCGAATTCCCAAAAACATAGCTCAGCAAATTCTCGAAAGTCATCCCTGTTAGATGGAGTAGACTTATCAGATAGTGCCAAATAAAACATATTTATTTGCAAACATATTTTAACCTTCCTTGATCTAATGGACAAATGACGGACTGACATCGCTTATTCGTAGCTCTGACTAGACTTTTCAGACATATTATATTTCAGAGCTGCCCTGATCAACATTTTAAATACTCTGTTTCCTGAGTAAAATACTTTAGATAACAATGACATGCCTAATGAAATAGGACGCAAGGGAACTGGTGATAGATGATAGAGGAGTAAGTGTATCATTATCCAGAAAGAAATTTTTAGTCTGGATTCCGAAGCAGGTAGATATGAAACTTCCTACTCCCTTGTCATTTTTCATGTATTTAATATGAAGCAATATGGTATTAAATAGTTGATAAAATAGTGAAGGACTGGATTACACCACTTACACTATCCTTCGACAGAGGAAACCGCCGTATTCATCTTCCAGAGTTTGTGGTACATCCCAATGGAAAAGAGTCACGAAAGGCTTGATACCTGTAATAGTGTTCATATTGCATGTCATTAACTCCACAAAAACAATTCTTATGATACGGCATATGGAAAAGAATGTAAAAAAAATAAAAATAAAAAAACGTTAAATGAGCCCGATTGGATGCTTAATTCACTAAGACGACATAATTTCAACTTTTTTTTAATGACAAAACTTACAATGACTTTCGTACAAAACATACTCTTTGTTTGTGTACATAGAGCCATAACAAAATTGTAGTATTAGAAATGCCTTTTCATTCAATATGTCCCATCTTTATTAGTTAAGCATCCTTGGGAGCTCTTTTTACTAGTTTTCCTCAAATGTTAAATGAAGAACTACAGCAAAGAATTTACCATTAGCTAGGAGCTCATCAACAAGATCGTTGTAGTACCGGATTCCTTCTTTGTTCACACCAGCACTTAGTCTTCCGCCTGTTATTTCAGTTTGGATCAGAGGCTTGTTATTCAAGTGCTTGTTTATGGTTGAAAGTATAACATGTGTGCCTTAAATTTAATCCTTGTATATTTGCATGATGATATTTCAAATGTTCATTTTTTTCTTGTTTGTCCATTGAATTCTTCTTGCTTACCAGGCAGTACTCTGGGCCAGGAGATTGAAAATCGGTATGCATCTAAGCCAATTTTCTTCATCATTTGGACATCTTCCTGCAATATTGAAAAGCTTGAATATTAGTAGCACTAAATGGTCGTGCCCATTTTTCACTCAAATTTAATATTCAACTATTCATGCATCCTTTAATTTGTATAAGTTTCTCATTTTAGTAATCATATACAGATCACGGTACTTTACAAGTTGAAAAGCTTTACCTTGTAACGATGATATTGATCAATAGCCACATTTCCATTACTTCCATCGACCACTTTATCAGGTCTTTGTTCAGTAAATTTATCCCATATACTAGGGCCTCTGCCACCTTCTTCGGCTGCACCTTCCATCTATCACCCAGAAAAAGGGAGGGAAAAAAAAGAACAAACAAGAAAACATTCATATTTAACCAATCCAAGACTTGAAATCATCCCCAGAATTAAGAAGACTAATATTTACCTGGTAAGCAGACGATGCACTTCCAAAAATGAAGTCCTCTCCGAAATCAGCACGGCTGAGCTCACTTGTGATATTGCCATTTGCTGCCATTTCTTGAACCTACTGTTTCTTGGGATTGATTTCTGATGACTATAGGATTGAAGATGATTTGAAATATGTTTTGTTGAATAAGTTCTCTTATAGAATATATCTGGGTTGTGGTACTAAAGCCATGGTTTTACGTGTAGATGTTGCATGGGTTGATTTTTATTCTTTGTTCTCCTCCTGAATTGGTAAACAGGCGTCAACGAGTTGGAAAAGGTAGCTCCTAGACTTTGAACGGGTAAAATAACATCCTTCCTTAAATCACCACTCTCCTCTACAAATTTGCAAGACGTTTTGTATTACCAAGGACGAAATCAGGGGGCGGATAGTGGCGGCCCCCCACCCAGCCAAACAAAAAAAAAAGAAAAACAAATCCCTTATATATCGCACGAGTCCACAAGAGTTAGTATTTTCTAAGTAGAACTACATTACTTTGCTGTCTCCTCATAATTGTGATCTTATCTGTATTTATTTCTTATTGGACAAATTACATTTTACCCCATAGCTAATTTTCACATAACCCCCTATATTTTTAAATACTATATATAACCCCCCCCATAATTTGAATTAAAGTGTCAAACTAATGGAAATGATCATCTGTAATGAAATCCATTAAAATGTCAAAATTACCCTTGTTTAAAAATTAAAATGGTTTAAATGACCAAAATATATAAACATAATATACAAAACACTCTAACCCTATATGATTTTATATTTTACCATATAACCCCTTATGATTTAGTATTTTACCATATAACGCTCTTATAGTTTTCAATATATATACTTAACACCCTGTAATTAATAAATAATTTTCAACTTTGTATAGGGGTATTTTTGATATTTTAGTTGACTTCGTTATGGATTGTAATTCTGTCACTTTGACACTTTAATCCAAATCATGAGAAGGTTATGTACACCTTTTGAAACCATAGAGGGTTATGTAATAAAACATTAAACCATAGAGGGTAATTCTTATTTCTTTTAATCTTTGTATACCAAACCGCATTAAGGTAACGATTGCAACTAAGAATAAAAAAGAAACACTATGGAAAAGGAAACCTAACCTCCAAAAGCAAATCCAACCACACTAGAATACACATTGAGCACACTCGCTCAACTGTAGCCGTCCTTTTAAGTACTAAGAGCCGGTTTGGATTGCATTTTTTGAAGAGTTTTTGGAGGAAAATCACCGTAGTACTTTTTTCGAATGCGATGTATGTAAGATAAAATGGTGATGAAATTTTGTATAAAAAAATACATTCATGAAAAATATAAAAAATTTTCTCAAAAAAATTACAATCTCAACAAGGCCTTAATGTCTCACTTGTTAAAATATAACTCTTGATAAATTTTAATAAATCCTACTAAAAAATGTAGAAATTTACTAGTTATAGATTAATTTTTCCTTTACTAATAGACATGTATATCATATCATCTTAATTTGTATTTAAACAGTAAATTTTGTGCATATAACATACATTTAATTGGTGTATACACTGACAATACATAAAAAATTAATCCTATTTCTTATCAGCTCATCTGATAAAATTTCACACACAACCAAAATAGTGAAAATAACGTAAATTCACTGTTGGACCACGTCCACTAATATGATTGCTGAAACTTTATATATCTTGCATATCTTTGACTATCAGTTTAAAAGTAAGTCTAGATTAAATGACATCCTTTTCCCCCTTTATTGGGTACAGCCAGTTCCAATTATGTTTCCAATATGAAATGTATTTTGTACCAAATGACACATCATCATCGGCAGAAAAACTAAAATATATTTGTATAGAAATTGCGTCATAAGAATAAATTTTCATGTGCAAAAGATTAACCGCCCTAATTAAACATGTTCGCAGATGTTTGGCTATTCTTATCGTGTAGCTGCCAATTGCCATTTATTAATCCAAGATAAGTTTTAATGTTCGTTCTAGTGGTGGCTGGTCAAGTTTCTTCTTATCCACAAGTCAATCCACCTTTTCAAGGTAGCATTTGGCCTGCAACTTACTTGTTAGATTTTTATTTTTTTTAATCTGCCATTTTTTCTTACTTGCTCGAAGAGGCAAAAGTTTTCATTGATCAAAGTTAATCATGTAATTAACGGAGGCAACATTTACAAGTGGGATGATTTAAGTATGGCTAAATATTCACAAAAGGTACACCTTTTACCAAGTATAGCTAATATTTAAAGCGTCACCACTGGCAATAATCATGTAAATTTTTTAGGTACTTCCAAATCATTCCTAAAGATCTCTGTTTTAAAACTCGGAACAGACCGGCCGGTCGAACCGGTCGAACCAGGAACCGGCCAGGTAGCCGGTCCGAGTCATATTAAAAAACCGGAAATTTAAAACCCGGTCAAAGCTGGTCAAAAACCGGGTTTGACAGGAAAAAAATCGGTTTTTCCGGTTCAACAGTAATTTTTTTTAAAAAAAAATCAAACTTTTTAATATTATGTTTTGACCCCCTAAATTGTTAAAACTTATTGATATACCTCAAATATTTGATACTTTATAAATATTGTCCTAAAATTTGATGTTATTTTTCAATTAAATTCTAAACTTTTTAATATTTATTAAATAATATAAATTGCTACTTGATTGTTCTAATTTCTTTATATTTTCTTGTTAAATATATTTGAAACATCAAATATATATGAATATACGTTTATTAATATCAATATATTATTAGATATTATATATATAATTTTTAAATTTTTAAATAATTTTTATTTATGACGTCATCCGGTTTGACCCCTATCGACCCCCGGTCGAACCCATTGACCCCTGACCCCTGACCTCGGCCGAGTCGCTATCCGGTCCGGTTCTGAAAACATAGCTAAAGATTGTGACAAAATCAGAGACTTGCAGGGGGCCCAGCGGGGCTGTCGCCCCTCCTAACTTTGGAAAATTTCATTTGGGCCTATATAATATATAAAATTTTACTTTTAACTCTTATTTTTGCTCTCCAAAACTTTTGTTGAACATCTTCACTCCCCTCGACTGTTCTTTTAAAAATATTTCCATTCTTTCTCCTCTTTAAATACATTTTTCACTCCATCAATTACCTTTAAGAAGAAGTGAAACTATACATTTTCAAACTTGTTTAGTAAATGTAAGTAGGAAAACTATAACCAATCAATTTTATTTTATGATTCTTATTTACATTGTCTTTACATTTTATGGGAATAAAACATAAAATGAGAGGAAAATTTGAACAATTTTTAAACTATCATCATAATTTGAACCTTATAACAGCTAAAATATAGTTTGAATTATACTACATTATTTGCAAATAATTACTTTACTGAAAACCATACGACAAAGCAAGAAAAGGGTCCATTCAGTCCTTGTTAAGTTTCATTTGGAGTACAATTTGTCTTTTTAAATTTCTAGATATATTTTAAATGATAAGCAGAAAAATAAAACTTATCATATATTGCTAGATAACTTATACAAAGTTTTCTTATATGTTAACTTCGCCACCCCCCGGCCCCTCTCTTTAGAGGTGGCAAAATGGGCGGGATTTGCTTGGGTTTGAAATGGAACCGAGTTATATGAGTTTGGGTTCAACCTTACCCATATGTGTTTTGGGACTAATTTGGGCGGGATCACTTTGGGATGGGTTTAGATTGATCCCGCCCAATACCCAATCTATTTTCTACATTTTTTTCCTTTAATTCATTTTTTATTTTTTATATAACTTTAATATTTTTTATTTATTAAATTTCTTTTAGTTTTATTAAATAAACATGCAAGTGCTTTATACTTAGGATTCCCACCAAAAATTGAATTAACAAATAAAGGAAAAGATAGATATACAGCCATATTCCAACATATATCAAGATGGCCAAGGTACTTAGGGTGTTGAATATTTATTCTCATCATTGTCCAAGGATGACAGATCTAAACTGACTGAAATGCTAGAAATTCTTGTGGATAATGACTAGGAAGACTACTAGATTATATTCGCTGGTATGACTATAAAAATTGTTAAAGATAATTTTTGAATCTAAGACTCCGTTTGGATTGGCTATTTTTTCAAAAAATAAGTTTTTCAAATACAATGTTACAGTAATATACAATAACTCAAAAAACATCCCATCCATATTAGTATATCAAATATTTCAAAAACATTTTATAGTAAAAATTTTTCATATACACTGCTACAATAAAATATTTCAAAAACATCCCAAAAAACAGCTAATCCAAACGAGTCCCTTACTTTTTGAGCCCAATGGGTACCCAAGTATTTTCCAAAATTTCCCACCAATTAATGGGTACAATTGGGATTTGTCCCATTTTAAATCCAATATCAAATTTCAGTACCCATCCCGCCCAAAGTCTCCATGGGCATGGGTAACCCATTGGGATTTGGGACAAATTGCCACCTCTACCTCTCTTTCTATAGTCCTGATTCTACCACTGGACAGAATGGACACGCAAATTTGACTTTGGACAAATGAATGAGAAGTAGATTTTTAACGCCCTTGATGAGTGATAAAAAAAAATGAAATTAGTTCATGGATTTGCATGGATAAGACGTTTTTAGTCAAGGGAATTGCAAGAATGTTTTACACGGCTGTGGCAAATGGCAATAAAAAAAAAGATAGGAAGAAAGCACGAGGTTAAACTAATTAGCAGACTTGTTTTCTAATCCACCAACTTGAGAATCATTTCAATGACCTTGACCTGAAAGGGAGAAAATTGAAACAAAGAAAGTTAATATGATAAATTGTCCAGACTCTTCTTTCCTTTTTCTTTTAAGCCCACATTTTATTGATCGAAAACGCAGAGTCAAAGGGAAGAAATCCCAGAATACATCACATGGGATACAAAGGCAGATTGCCTATTCTCAGCACTACAAATCACAAAGTAAACTAAAACAAGAAATACACAGAAAATACACTAGGCAAAAATGTTTTGAGCAAGACTCCAACTAATCAGTTTTCTTTTAGACTTATTGTAATCGAAATTTTCCAATTCAATATGCACTTATAACCCAAACTCTTGTTCATTCTCAATAAGGCAAATTGCCCATAATACTTGAGAATCGCAAATAGAGATTTTTTGAACCATATTCTTGGGTAATTTCGTCCACAAGATAAGTTGTTGGGGTGATTTGAGACATATTGCTAGGTGGAGGAAAGCAGGCCTACATCCGGTCCGGACTACATTTGTCCAAGTATTGGTAGATCCATTCATCGCAGAGGAATAAGTTTTGAACTCTGCATCGATATCTAATTTCCAATCCTTTAACTCCATCCACTCAACTCACAAATCTGGGCCGAATCTTTTGAGCATTCATGGATTGGAAATCAGAAATTGATTTACTAATAGAAGCAGAGGAAGCTCCGAGTTGGCACTCATAGTACTACTATGGCAGCTACCAGAAAAGAAAACCAAGAGAAAAAGAAGTGACTAGCTGTTGGTGTATTTAATAAAATCTTAATTTTTCCTCGACCAAATCTTTACAAGGAGTTATAATAATTTATTTGGGAGTAATGGAAATTATAATGTTGAAAGTTACAATACATTTTGAAAGAAGTTATTATACAATTATTTGACTAAGAGTTACAAATGAATTATTTGGTCAAATGAAGAATTATTGAGTCTTTATAAGCCATTCAAATGTGAATCAATTTTTAGGTTACAAATTCTACAAATTAACTACAAGTAAATATGAAAAAACCGTTATACATTGAATTGACATTCAACCTATATTCTAAAGGCTTTTTCTTTGTAGCCTATAAATAGTGAAGTTCTTTGGAGAATTACATACATACACTTCTCTCAACAAAAGATTATTCTTTTTTTTTTAATCAAATTTTTATATTATTATAAGGAATCAAAAATACATAGAGGGAGACAGCACCCCCAGCATGCCTGAGCAATTAACCAAACCTATCCTTTATATCTACCCCTACGGAAACTAGGGCAACCCCACCTATCCAAAGTAACGTCTCCTCTAACCAAGCGGGGAAGATCAAGGAAGGAGTCATAAACTACCGACTCCCCCGAATCAGCTCCAAGCTTCGATAGTCTATCCGCAGGTTTATTCGTTTCTCGAAAGCAATGTGAGATCTCTTTGTAATGACGGCTATAACGAAGCAATTCTTGTACGTCCCGCTGCACAACCCACGGACACTTGACTCTTCCCTAAATAATCTGGACAAGGACCAACGAGTCAGACTCCAAGTGTATGTTGGCCAGTCCTCGAGCTATACCCAACAAAAGATTAAGATTATTCTATATACTATTCTCCCTACACTCATTTCTTTGGGCAAAGTAAGATATTGGGAAGGTTCTACTTCTCTTGGTTGTGCAGATCAAAGGGAAGCAACAACCATAGAGTTGGACTATTATATCTTGGAGGCGGCGCACTAGACCTTCTGCATCAGTTAAAAAAAAAATACCACAGGGGCAAGTATCGTCTTAAAGAGAGCATTCTACGTGCCTCAACCCTACCGAACTTTTCAGTAGCTGTCAAATTCAAGGTGGTTAGATTGAAGATCAGAAGTTAATCATGTACTCTCTCCAATAATTTTAAGACTTAGTGCGTTCCTCAACCCATGCCAAATTAACTTTTGATGGTACAAATTATTTGCATTTATTAATACAATATTGAGGTATGAGACTTTTGTTAATTTCTTTGTCAAATTTTATCAGAGAAATTACTGTTACTTATATGATTATTTTGGTCAAGAACCAACAATTTTAAGACAATATTGCTCCTATTTAAAAAGCCTTTATACTCAAAGATTTTGAACTAGTTGTGAAATTCCCAAGTAATTTTAGATGTGTCTTGTTTATCTATGCATATGAAATCTAATAATGAGGTTTTAAGAATAAGTAATTGACTAAAGAATGCAATGCATTTTATAATTGTTTAATCGCATTCAAATTAGAAGTTCATTACTTCAATGTGTACAATCTCATAGTCTTGAAGTATGCCTAAAAGACTTGTATATGAGTATTTTCTTGGTTTCGATTTTCAATGTGATTGCAAAAAAAAAAATTTGATTTACAAAAGTACAAGTCTTACGACAGTATAGTTCAAAAAAGGGTTAAAAACAGAAAAGCCCCCTTGTGGTATAGCTATCATACATAAAAGCCCCCTGTAGCTCCATATCATACGGGTCGGTATCCCATGGTTTAAATTATTCTGAAAAGTCGACGAAAATCGTTAAAACAGACGGAGCTGAGTGAAAAGACGAAAATACCCTAATGATATAAGCGAAAATAGCCAAAATAATTTAGCACTTTCATTCTGTCAAAACCAACGAAGAGAGAGAGAAAGAAATAAAAAACCCTAGAGATCGATAGAGCAGCCCTATTCCTTGCCAATTTTCAGCAAAATTTTCGATAGAGCAGTCCCATTTCTTGCCAATTTTCAGCAAAATTTTCGATTGTTATTTCAATCAAACAACAAGATCGACGGAAAATTTGAGGAAGTGAAGATTTGCGGGGAAAAATTGAAGAAACATGAGTTCGTATATCATCTCTCATCTATTTTGATTCGGATTTTTGGGTAAAAAAGGAAAAAAAATTTGTGATTTACTGATTTCAGATTAAATTGGGAGGCCATTATTTAACAAAGATAAGTTTTTTGATGTATTTACGGATATTGTTTTCTGAGATGAAGGTTTTTGATGTATGCCCTCAATTTGCTATTTTGATTATCGAAGTCAGATTTGTTAGAGCTTTTGATGTAACCCTTAGAATCTGTTATTTGGTTGACGAATCTAAGCTCATGAAACTACTATCTTGCTGTACTATTTGTATCATTATCACAAGAAAAAGTAGATTAATGTTGGTAGATAATATGTCATTGTCTTAATATGGGGTTCATGAAGACATGTTGCAGTCAAATGTGGTCCCCAATCCGACCTACAATGAATTGTTTTCTCTGATTCTGTTTTTTGTGTCCTTGTGAAAGACAAATTAACCCCTAATATTTGAGAACTTTATTGCTTGTCATGCTGCAGTAGAGGAGAAATCTGAGGACAAAGTTGACATACAGATGTATTTTGGTGGGAGGTTTAGAGAAAATCCAAGGCTCCACTACACAGGAACCCACATGGCCATTTTCAAAGAAAGAGTTGAAGATCAGTTCTCCATAGTGAGTCTGTGCAGAATGTTTAAAAAAGTAGATGAATGAGCAACTAGAGTAACATTTTCATTTTGTGTCCCAAATGTTGATTTAGAAGGTGGTCTACACCCAATTAGAGACAATAAAGATATTAAATTAATGAACCAAGCATATTGGAAGTTGCCAAAGGAAAGGCTAATTTATGTTTGCAGTGGGGATGAGCCATTTGAAAAGGAGCCTGAAGATGGTAGGGTTAGTGAAGAAATAAAAAATAAAGATGGTGGGGTCACTAACACTATGGGGACATGTGCATATGAATATGATGAAGAGCTAGAATGGTTAAAAGAGGGGTTGGAAACAATAGAAGATGAAGACACCTTTAGACTGAAGAATGATGCTGTAGAAGACAACAACTACAAGAAAAAAGGTGGGGCAAGGGCAGATGGAGACAAGGAGAAAGGTGATGGCACCACTGCTTCCTCAAAATTGCCAGTGCATGTATTCTCATTTGCTAGAAAGACAGATGAAAAAAGTTCTGCTAAAAGTGGTTCTGTGTGAAAGAAAAGGGCTAGTAAAACTTCACAATATAGAGGGTCTGATGTGATTCAGCATATTCCACCACCTGTTCATCTCAAAGGCCATCAGAAGATGAAGCTGTAAGCATTGAAAAAGACATTGTTGAAAAAGACACTGCAACAGTTGGAGAATCAGATTTAAGAGCAGAAGGTGAAAGGGTAGTAAATGCTAAGGTGACTGAAGAGGATTGGCAAGAACCTATGGTTCCGGATGAAGAATTGCTGGACAAATTTAGATTTGGTAGTGGAGAAGAGGATGATTGTCTTGACTTTAATCCTGAAGTTGAGTTTAGGAAGCCACTCTTTGAGTTGAAAGTGGGGCTGAAGTTTACTAATTTTAGAGTGTTTAGATTTGTGTTGTGTGAATGGCTAGTATGAACCTACTTGGGTGAAAAACTACTCCAAGAAAATTATTGTCAAATGTGCAAAAGGTTGTACTTGGAGGATTCGTGCAACACCAATTCAAGATGAATCAACCTTCCAAATAAAGTCACTAAAGGGTAAGCATGTGTATGCTCGAGAATATAAAAACAAGCATGCAATAGCCACATATCTGAGCAACAAGTATCAAGATAAGATCAGGAATAATCCAAAAGTTGCTTTGATGGGGTTGAAGAATGACATCAGAAAAGATTTAATGATCAATGTATCAATTGTTAAGGTTGGTAGAGCTAAGCGTCTGGCAAAGGATATGATATTTGGCATGGACATGGAGCAGTATCAAAAACTCTGGAGTTATGCAACCACCGTTCGAGACACAAATGCTGGAAGTACTGTAAAAATTCAGATTGACAAACCAGCTGGAGGTTCAAGAGGAATATTTCAAAGGTTATATTATTGCTTGCATGCCTACAAGCAGGGTTTCCTTGATGGTTGTAGACCAATAATTGATCTAGATGATTGTTTTCTTAAGACAGCATTTGCTGGTCAATTATTGTCAGCACTTGGCAGAGATGGAAACAACAACATGGTGTCAATAGCAATTGCAGTGGTAGAGGTAGAGCGGTATGACTCCTGGAAATGGTTTTTGGAGTTGCTTATGGCTGATCTAGGCATGGGAAGGGATAACATTCCTTGGATCTTCATCTCAGATAGACAGAAAGGGCTTGTGCATGTCGTGAATGAACTATTTCCAGATTCAGAACAAAGATTTTGCTCGAGGCATATGTACCAGAATTTTCACCAAAAGTTCAAAGGAAAAGAAATGAAAGACATGTCTTGGGCGGCTGCAAGTGCTGGCAATGAAAAGGAATAGAAAGTGGCAATGCTTGACCTAGAAAAGGCAAACAAAGATGCTGCTGAATGGTTGAGCAGAATTCCACCAAATATTTGGAGTAGATCACATTTTAGAGGAAGTAGTAAATGTGACATTCTGATAAACAACCTAAATGAGTCATTCAACAACTATATATTAGAAACCAGAGAGTTACCTATCATTGGGATGCTTGTATGGATAAGGAGGAGATTGATGCAGAGAATTCAAACGAAGAGATCTGGAATGCAAAAGTTTCAAGGAGAAATCTGTCCTAATATAGCATAAAAGATTGACAAGAATCAGAGGTTGAGTAGGACATTTGTTGCGACCTGGGACGGTGGTCACAAGTATGAGGTTGACTGTGGTGTGAGAAAATGTATAGTAGTAGATTTGCATGAATGGACATGTACCTGTGGGTATTTTCAATTAATAGGTTATCCTAGGTACCCATGCATGTGCTGCGATAGGAGTGTGTAGATTACCTATAAAAAACTATGTGCATACTTGCTACACTAGAGTAGAATATCTGAAAACATATGCATATAATATCACACCTGTTCCAAGTGATAATTACTAGATAACTTGCGAAGAAGAGGCCATAAACCCTGCTATGGTTAGGAGAATGCCTAGTAGACCAAAGAAACTGCGCCAAAGAGCACAAGATAAGCCTAAGAAGGGTCACGTATCAACTAGAAAGGGTCTTGTGGTACATTGCAAGAGATGTTTTCAGCCAAATCATAACTCACGAACGTGCAAGAATCCCATTCACCCTAACGCCAAATTTTATAAGGTAATTTTCCTTGTACGCTTAAATGTCATTGTTGCAGCATCTGTATGTATTAATAATGCTAAATGGCATTTATAGGCACCTGAAGCAAGTGTAGCTGAATCCATTCAATCACAACCAATTGCTGAGTCATCCACTGAACCACAGCCAACTAGTGAAGGAGCTCCTGTTACTCGAAGCACTACAAAGACCAGCAAAAAAGCTAGGAAGGTGTACACATAATGAAACTTTTACATTGGATTTAATGAGTTACATAAAAACATAATTGTGTTAGTCAATATCTAAGTTCTCTTTTTATTTTAATTGCAACTTGTGGATGGTACAAATACGAATGGTTGTAACAGGGCTGATGGCACCACTGCAACAGTAAAAAGAGCCAGAGCTCCAACTGTTACTGATGTCCTGCAGAAGTTAAGGCCAAAGAGATCAAAAACTATCCAGACTTAATTACCTGGCTAATATTTGCCTAGCCGTAGTTAGACCTTCATTTTGGAATATTAAATATAGTTGTAATGATGTCTGCAACTATCTTTCCTATAGAATGATTGGTTGTCCATGGAAATATTTGTCTACTTTTTCATACACTTGGCTTATGTATTACTAATTTTGTAGTTATTGAATGAAGTTCTTGGCAACCAGATTAATGTTATGTGAAATAGCAACCAGATTAATTTTTGTCTTCTGTTGTTGTCTTCTATATCACTTGCTGTTCAATTTTCAGCAGGTATATTTCTTAGCCGTAGTGGAAACACCAGAACAACACTAACCAAGCTGAAAATGCAGATTACCAATTTCGTTCATTTTCACTGCAACAAAACTCCATACATCAACAACAGATTACCAATTTTGTTCATTTTCATTGCAACAAAACTCCATACATCAACAACAGCCTACCAACTTCCATTATCTTATTTGGTAGACATCAACAACAGTAAAATACAAAAATAGATACCATAACACAACCTCCAACTAGCAATTTCAAGTTCTTCATTTCATTGTCTAAATTTTCCAGTTTTGAGAGCACGCTATCCAAATACGAATGTTCTTGAACAGGTTGGCTCACAATATAGTTATCTCGATCTGGCTCATCTTTGTAAACCGGGTTACACCATGAAAAGAACCCACATTCATTTTTTTCACACACAAAATATAACATTCCTTGCTATGGCCTTTTGGACTCAACAAACTTTAGCTTCGCCTTCCTTCGACAATTACATGTCTTGTACTGGTATTGAAGACCTCTAGCTAAGTTTCCCCTGCTGGTTGGTCGAGAGCTTGAGGAAGACATCGTGGACCACTTTCTGCACTTTCCCTTCAATATTTACAAACAAAATATATACAGAGAGAGTTCACATTTTTACCTTAAATCCTTATTATAGACCCTATAAGAATATATTGCATCTGCAAATTGCAAATGATTAAAGTTTTACCTTTGCCAGCTTGCAACCTCAGGTTGAAGAAGTACGAAGTACAATTTTCTTTCCTGCAAATGCTTTGCCAGCTTGCAAGGTTAGGTTGAAGAAGTACAATTTTGTGCAAAGGCTTTGTTTCGTACAATTCCTTTGCTGGCTTGCAACCTCTGGTTGATTACTCAGAATTTTGTTTCCTGTCGGCTTGCAAATGCTTTTGGCCGAACAGCTTACCAATATGGCCTTTTTATTAAAGTGTGAAAGGTAAAATAGATATATCAGGTGAAAGTTTGTGATAAAAAATTATTTTCCGCAAGAAACACGCGTCTTTCCAGTGCGTTTAATACAAACGCCTTACATTTGACGATTTCCGTCGACTTTTCAGAATAATTCAAACCATGGGGCATCGATCCATATGATATGAAACCAAATGGGACTTTTATGTATGATAGTTATATCACAGGGGGCTTTTCTATTTTTAACCCTTCAAAAAAATGTAAACCAGTAGGCCATTAACTTGAATTCAACTGCAGTCGAGATACACTAAACACAATGCATATATAATTTGGAGTCAAGTGGAATTTCCAAGTCTGTAGATAGCCTCATCTTAAACAATGATGATCTCAAAATATATGAAAAACTTTGCAACTATTTAGTTGTTGAATGTGTTTGATTTTAAAAAGTCAAGTTTCTTGTTGCTGTTAATGTGTGATTTGTACCCAATAAGATGGCTCTTACGCTTATGTACTACTCTGAGTGTATATCATTTAGAGTACCTAAAACACTATTTCTGCACTATCTTAATGTATGAACTCCACGAGTAGCCTTGAATGTATAATTGTTAGAAATAGTGGGGGTATGTAATTACATGATAACATTGCATTCTTCAATTGGGTGCATGACTATGACATGTTGAAGGATAGATTGTATGATGTAATCCTTATGTAATTTGAAATACCATGCAGATGTATCTAAATAGTGTTAGGGTGGTTATTTATATTTAACTTTTGGTGAAAATCATCACCTATTAAACCCAAAATTTATATGGCGATTATTAAGAAATAAATTAACAGTAATATAGCGGAAGCGTACCTGGATTCATATCGACAAACCAATATATGAATCTTCAAAGGTATTGGGACGACCTGGTCAACACGTATTCGCCGATTCTTGAGAGAGTCCTTTAGTATCTCTCTGGTATCTTTCCTGACGATGGGATATCAGAGAAGAACTATATTTTGTGGTATTAGAAAATATGACAAATAGAATAATACGTGTGACCTAAGAACCATAACCCTATTTATAGGTAACATTCCTGTTACCTTTTGCAACCCTATTTCAGTCCATCATAGAAATAGGAGCCCTTAAATTTCTACACATTAAAGGCTCACATCCTATTAGATACATTAAGTTCAAACCATATCTGATCACTTTAATTGGATTTAACTTTATTTGACAGTTTGCAACCCATAATTATTCACATATAAGTCCAACGTTGGATTAAGGATCCAACAATCTCCCACTTGGACTATATGTGTAACCTTATAATTATGTTTCGCAATTAACCGTATGAGCTCAACTTTACTGTCATTACTAAAATGTATATGTAGTCAATTCGGTCCATCAACCACACCAATATAGGATCAAAGCGACCTTTGTTACAATTTCGTTAGTCGACCCATCAATGGTCACATATATCGATACAATTGAATGACATGAATCATGATGTGGATGTGTAGTATGAAAATTTCATGTAATGTGATCAAAATATGCCTATTTTCAACTGGTCCACCTTAAATTTTATGAGATCAAACCATACCAAAGTCAGAGTGTAAATAAATCCAAACTTTATTTATGCATAAAGTATCCTTAAATCATTAATAACCGAAAAAGTATCATAAGAGCATTTAAAATATCAAACTCCCACTAAAACTGTACATCATTTAACCACATGACACCCATACGAGCAGCATGCTCATGAAACATTTTGGGTGGCAATCCCTTAGTAAGTGGATTCGCAACCATGGGTTTGTCCCGATATGCTCTATCGATAACTGTCCACTCTGTAATCTTTTTTTAACAGACAGGAACTTGATATCTATATGTTTAGATTTCATCGAACTCCTGTTATTATTGGAATATAGAACTGCTGATTTATTGTCACAAAATAATTTAAGTGATCTTTCAATACTATCCATTACACGTAATCTTGTGACGAAATTTCGCAATCAAATTCCTTGATTAGATGCCTCATAACAAGTTATAAACTCTGCAGCCATAGTAGAAGATGCTATAAGGGACTGTTTAACACTCTTCCAGGATATGACACCTTCAGCCAACAAGAAGATATAGTCTGACGTTGATTTCATAGTATCTTAGCATCCAACATAATCAAAATCAGTATACCCAATGATCTCTAACTCATCTGACTTCCGATACGTGAGTATATAATCTTTTATTTTTTATAAATACCGTAAGACCCGTTTGGTTGATTTCCAATGATCTAATCCAAAATTGCTTAAATATCTATCTAACATTCCAATAATATACGCAATATCCGGACGCGTACATACTTGAACATACATTAGACTCCCTACTGCTAACGCATAAGGAAT